>NC_056526.1:77804235-77820945 GCF_019175285.1 Sceloporus undulatus | reverse complement strand
GATATACAATGAACTGTAACTGGCTTGAGGAAGGAAACTTTCTTTTATGCACATGCTCATACACACAGTCTGCTTGCTTTCTGACAATCTCATCTTGCTCTTTTTTTCTGACCTCTCTCGACACCTGAAATTTGGAGCAGTGTTCTCTCTCTCTCTCTCTCTCATCTTGCCCTTCCTTCCATCCTGCCTGCCTGCCTGCCTGCTTGGTGTCACTTTCTTTCTTATCTTAAGCTAATGCCATGCTGCAGAATTCTGGGCTTTGTAGTTTGGTGCGGCACTAGAGCGTTCTGACAAGGAAATATAAATAATAATAATAAATAATAAAAATTTTATTTTTATACCGCCCTTCCAAAGATCAGGGCGGTTAACAACATAGTAAAAACAGTGCAGCATACAAAATATACATTACAGATTAAAAACAAATACAACAAAACAGAATAAAAGCCCCGTTAGCCAATCCTCTTGCCAATAAAATATATATAAAATATATATAAATATATCACAAAAGTACAAATCACTGAATTCCATATCACTCTTGACAGTTGAAGTTGTCCCAAACTCCTTTATTTCTGCAGTGTGGCAGTTAACATGGTGCCAAAACTACTTTATTCCTGCAGTGTGGCAGTCTGGAATTTTCTAATTTATAGCAACCACTAAGCTTCGAGGTGTGCCACTGAAACAAGGAAGAGACTGAGATGAACTAAGATCCTGTACAGACTGGTGTTATACACAGGTGTGGGAACATTGTGGGGATGTGGCGTATCCATGCCAGATGCCTCCATGCCACTCTCCCACCAATGTCATGCTGCATGCCCAACCACATGGCGAGGGCATAACGGGCTCTGTTGATGCAGTGTTTAAATGCAGTGCACCAAAGCAGTGCCAAAAAGCCACTGCCACCATGGCTAGGGCACCCTTTCCACAGCATGAAAAGGAACCACTTTTTGAAGCTTCTTTTTGAGCCACAGAAAGGACATTTTGGGGCTGCAGTGTGCTGTTGCCATGTCCCCGGTCCGGTTAGGAAAGGGGTGGTCTGTTGAACCCCTGAGAAAACAGATGCTATAGTTTTTTGTGGATTTTTCAGGCTATTTGGCCATATTCTGGAAGAATTTATTCCTAACATTTCACCATCATCTGTGGCTGGCCTCTTCAGAGAACGGTGACATAGAAGTGAGTGGGGTATATATACTGTGTGACTGTTGGTTGAAAGGAAGTGATTTACATGTTAATCTGTGTGTTGGTCTGCTGCTGAATGGCTGTCTTAGTTAATTAGTGATCCATTGTCTGCTCGGAAAAGCCCTGACCCTGTCTCATTCAAATGATAGCATATTACTAGCAGAATGTAACAAAGAATTGAGATGCCTACCAATGAAAGTTAAGAAAGAAAGTACAAAAGAAGGGTTACAACTGAGTATTAAGGAAATAAAAATAATGACCATAGATGATTTACATAACTTTAAGAGGGTAATGAAGCCATTGAAATGGTAGAAGATTTTCTATACCTAGTTTCAGACATTAATTAAAATAAAGACCATGTTCAGAAGAAATGTAGGGCTTTAAAAAGACAGCTATAGAAGAACTATATAAGATCCTCAATAAATATATATGATTAAATACCAAGGATAGAATCATCCTTGCTATAATATTTCCATTTCTGTGTATGGTTATAGAAGCTGGATAGTGAAGAAATCTGTCAGGAAGACTAACTCATTTGAAATATGAGCTAGAGAAGAATTCTGTGGATACTGAACACTACAAAAAAGACAAATAAATAGCTCTTACAGGAAACCAAACCTGAACCCTCACCAAAAGCCAAATGAATAAATGGAGACTACAAAACTTTTGACTTGCTGTGCTGGCTACCTATCTGTTTGGGGGCACAATTCAAAATGCTGATTATGACCTATAAAGCCCTATGTGGCTCAGCTCCAGGATATCTGAAGGAATGTATTTTCCCATATAAGCCTGCCCAAGCTCTAGAATGGTTCTTCAGCAGAGGCATTTCTCTCTATCCCACCACTTCTATGGGTATGTTTGGAGTCAATGTGGGAGAGGATTTTCTCTCTAGCTGCTCAATCAGAATGGGGACTGCAGTCAAAATCAGGGAATCGGGAAAAGACTAGACAAGATCCTGGAGAGTGAAGATATACAACTGAGCACCAAATTTAGCATTGTCCAAGGAACTAGAAAGAGAGTCCAAGGAAATAGATGGATAGACTCTATTAGGGAGGTCATAGGTATGAAATAACTTAAGAAGAAGAGTAGAGGAAAGTGAGTCTTGGAAACAATCAATCCACAGGTTCACCATAAGTCAGGGTCAACTCAAAGTTAGTTAACAACAATGAAGAGCTTTCTGTTCCTTCCAACCTTTAGGAACTCACTGTTAGCAAGAGCTTTTTATTCTGTAGTAGATTTTAATCTTTAGTTATAGCAATATTTAAAATTACAGTGGGTCCTTGTTATCTGCTGGGGTTTCGTTCCAGGACCCACTGTGAATACTAAAATCTGTGGATGCTCATGTCCAATTAAATACTATGCTTGGGAAAATGGTGTCCTTTATATAAAATAGCAAAATAAAGGTTTGCTATTTGGAATTTATATATATATTGGAAGATTTTCAAGCCATGGATGCTTGAATCCATGGATAAGAAAATCAGTGGATAAGGAGGACTGACTATATTTTAGTTCTATTAGTTTCATACCGTTTTAATCTCAGCTCTTTTGTGTTTTAACTATATGGTGTTGTTTTTTTTTACTGTTACTTTGGCCCGGTACAGCCCACCCCAAAAGGGCGGCCTATTTACCTGCAGAGGGACACCGCCATGTGTGTGCATGACACAAGTGTGGTGCAGCATCCACACCTCTGGGTGCTGCACTTGCATCATGAGCACATCACAGTGCAGCAATGGCACACTGATGATGTCCTCCCCATGGTTTGGTTGCTGCAGGCTCCCTCCAGAGGGAGAATGGGCTGCTCCCCTGAGGCTGAGAGAGTGTGACTTCTTGCCAAAGCTCACTCAGTGGGTTTCATGGCAAAGCTGGGAATGGAACCCAGATCTCAAGAGTTGTAATCCAACACTCAAACCACTACACCACACTGGTTCATATTCCCAAGTATGACCTATGAAATAATTGCAGACTTTTGTGGTTGTTTTGTGTCTTCAAGTCCTTTCCAACTTATGGAGACTCTAAGGCAACCTTATGGAGTTTTCTTGGCAAGTTTCTTCAAAGGCGGTTGCCATTACCATCGTCTGAGGCTGTGAGTGTGTGACGTGCCCAGGGTCACTTACTTGACCGCAAAATGTACATACCCTGGAATGTGTCACCTAATTATTGGAGGTGGAAAATTATTTCCATCTCTCAGCTATTCTGCAATGTTGCCTACATTTTTCTTGAATGTCCTACATTTTGTGGTTCCTTTTCCTCTATTCTAGTTATGACATCTGGTCACCCTGCTCAAGGCTCCTCCACTACTTGCCCTTCTCCCAAGAAAGAGCAGGGTGGTGGCAGCGGAGGATGGAATTAATATTAGTAATATTAATTATTAGCAATTAATAAAATTAAGTAGTAATTAATAAATAATTAGTAATAAATAATTAGTAACTAATAATAATTCATTATAATTATTAAATAAAACCTATCTATGGCCCAAAGAAGTTTGACAATTTAAATTTTGCCCCTTGCCTATTTCTAAGTTGTGCATGTCTGCTCTACATAGTCACTCCATTCACATCTTTCTTTTATGAGCTGTCCACATTCAGCCAGAAAATTTATCATACTTTTCCCCACTTCTCCCATCTCATCACATAGCATGCTGCTGTCATTACCACTTGATTCCTCTCGCCTGCTTTTTTTGTTACAATAATTGAATTTATGTCTGTCTCAGTTTATGTCTGTCTCAGTCCCTCCTCTCACAAAGGTTGCAAATACAGCACATGCAATGCTATTAGCATAACACTCATAATACCATTTCCAACTTGCTCTGGGGGACAGCAGCTCTTAATGACATCACGCTTATTCCATACTAATTTTCTCAATATCCCTTATTATATATAATAGTAAGCTTACTCCGCCTGGAATAAAGTCACAGTAACACAGTATGTAATTTGTTTAAATGGAACAGAATGTGAAAGCTCTGTGCTCACAAACAGCTGCTGTGCCTGCAGGAAATCATCTGACATATAGTGGAATCCCAAAGCTTAAAGAGGCTGCAGTTGAAAAGTCTTCTATGCATCATCAGCAATACCAGCAGCATTTTATATTCTCAATGAAACATTTCCAACAAGCTTGATTGTCTCATGTGGATTGCAACTTTGTCCCCAGAGCTGGTTATGTTTAATCTGACCTGAAGCCTGCTCCAGAGCACTACAGACAGTGGCAGCCAGTGCTTTCATATCAGGAATATGATGAATCCCCTTGGGGTTTCATTTAAAGTCCAAGGGGCTGATCCTATATTGGGGATACAGTTCAGAAATTTGACTAAATCCTTCCAAGTATGGAATAAATCTCCAAATGGATTCATTGTACCCCTGACATGGAAATTAACAGCTACCACTGGATCTTTTGAGGGAAGCTAACCTCTAGTCATCCAGTTCATCTGTATGCAGGACCAGCCCAACTATACTCGCAATCCAAGAAATTGCTTAGGGTAGGCATATGTTCAGGCATGAGGACAAAATTTGTTTAATTTGCATTTTAAAATTAGTAAACCTAATTCATATGTCCCAACCTGATGTGCTCATAGAACTCCAAGTATCTTTTGGCTTGTTTTTTTTTTTTTTAAATAGATGCACCATGTGGTTTACATGTAAAGTTATGGGCACTGGAATATTGCAAAATGAATACACAATTTCATAAGTATGAAAGGCATCCAAAGTTTGGGTTGGGATTTTCTAAAAGCAAGTTCACAAACTGGTTAAGAAATAGAACAGAATGCACTTCTGCTTATGTGCATGATAACATTATGGGTTATTTTTCTGCATTGGTCAAAAACATCTGTGAGTTGTTCTACTCTTTTATCGAGAAAAACATATTAACGTTACCACTTGTATGAGGCAAAGATTGTTGTTGTTCTTGTTGTGTGCCTTCAAGTTCTTTATGAGTTAGGGTGAACCTATCATGAGTTTTTGGTTGGTTGGTTGGTTGTTGTTGTTGTTGTTGTTTGGTGAGTTTTGTTCAGAGGAGGTTTGCCATTGCCATCTTCTGAGGCTAAGAGCATGAGACCTGCCCAAGGTCATCTAGTGGCTAAGCTGGGATTCGAATCCTGATCTTTAGAGTCATTGTCACCAGGAGCCCTGGTGATATAGTGGTTAAATGCCTGTATTGCAGCCACTTGCTCACAAACTACAAGATTGTGAGTTCAATAACAGCCAGGAACTCAGGGTCAATTCAGCCTGGCATCCTTCTGAGGTCTCTAAAATGATTAACCAGCTTGTTGGGGGCAATTAGCTTACACATTGTATAAATCCAGATTATGCCTGCATATGTCTTTTTTGTTTTGTTTTGTTTTTTTGGCTTGGTTTGGAGACAGTTCTAAGGTATTCTCCACTTTTCACCCCCCACTACATCACCATGGAGAGGGGTGGTCACAGGCTGTAGGCAGGTTTTGGTTGTTGCATAAGAGACAAAGGGAATCTCTATCAGCCATCTAGGAGAGACCTTTTGTACCTAGGGATCACACTCAGCATTAGATTTGGTCAAAATTTGTGAAATGATGAAGATATGATTTGATTCTTTACCCTGCAAACTAGACCAAGCCCCCAAAGGCTGGCAAGTATTTCCAAGGACAGACTGCTGCTATTGGACCTCAGGATATCATTTGCTTCTTTATCTGAAGGCCAAGCCAGTTGTAGAGGGTTCTGCTTGTTAGTCTTCATGGGGAGTGGTGAAAAACATACTCCAGGCTACCTACCAGCTTCTCCATTTCCCAAGGCTAGTGGTTAACAGGAACGTGGGCTCTACCTCTCCCCCCCCCCCTCCAGGATCATTCCTTTTGTCTTTCTGCCTGAGTCATTTTCTCAAATTTTAAGGCATTTTCTCATAAACTATTGATTATGTCTGAAGGATGAGTGAACAATATACATGTAGCCAATGGGAGTGGGGGTGGAAAGAAGATGAGAGAGGTAACAGATCAATAGGGGGAGAGAGCAAAAAAAAACCCACCCTGCACAGGTTGTAAAATGTTGTGCTTTAGGGCAATCCTACCTAATGTGCTAGTTTCCAGATGTGTTGGATTGCAAATCTCACCAAGCCAAGCTGTGGGGTTCTTTGTTTCTGGAAAAGGTTGAGTTGAGAAGGCAACTTAAACTTTTTTTTGGGAAAAAACACCTTAATAGCAGCTAACAACCAAAAAGAACATTTTAAAAATGTTCTGTTTAAAGGAAAAACAAAATGTAGCAGTTGCTTAGCAGGATTAACCAAAGTATTACATTAATCATTTGAAAGTCTTTAAACAGATACTGGATGGCCATTTTGGGAGAGTGCTTTCATTGTGCATCATGCTGGATTAGATTGCCTGCGCAGCCCTTCAAACTTTATTATTTTAATTCAATTTTCTCTGTTTATTTTATGGTTTCAAATTTAGTTTTAACTAACACTGGTGGCTTGTGTTAAAAATCCCTCCATTCAGTAGGTCATGCCTTCATTAACTCCTAATTACACTACTGTAATTTTCTCTATATGGGTCTGCCCTTGAAATGTATTTGGAAGCTACAGCTGGTGTAAAATGAAGCACCAATCTCTTGCCTACCATGTGCTTTAGAGACCACATACCAACAGCTGTGTTTGTTTCCAATCTGCTTCCAAGCTCAATTCAAGGTACTGATTTTACTCTACAAAGCCCTGAATGGCCTGGAGCCATGATATCTAAAAAATTGCTTCCTCCCATACGATCGTGCCCAGAATGTGAGATCCTAAATGAAGGCCCTGTTGCATTTTTTTCACCACCCAAGGGAGTGGGATCTTTACAAAAGACAAGGGTATTTCAATAGGCACATCTCAGTTGTGGAACTCCCTTCCAAAGAAAGCTAAATTAACCCCTTCCCTACTGAGATTCTCCTGGTGTACCAAAACTAGTTGTCTGTATCTGTTTGTATCTATTCTCCATTGCTTCTGCTGCTCTGGCAGACTGGGAAGCAATAAACCAGTACTAGTAGTGCTAATAGTTAACAAGAACAGCCTATATAGGATCAGTTTAGAAGTTCATTAATAGCTAACAAAATATATTAAGGCTATTCTACAAACTTTGCCCTCGATGCTGAATGTACAGGCAGGATACCACAGGACAGCCCTGTGGTATCCTACCCATGGGGTATCCTACCCATGGATTTGGCCCATTCCAACACCTGGGCTGACACGACTATGGTTAAGGGTTCGGGCACCTGCCTGCTGCCATTCCACAGAGCTGTTATCACCTTGTGTGTCTTTGCCATTCACGTGAAGGCCCTCACCATGATCCTTAAGGTTGAAAATTGCATGCCTTGCTTCACTCACATGATTAGGCAACCCATTCCAACATCACAGGCCACATCAGGGGCCTTCGCAATGAACAGAAAAAGCATCAGCTGGTAAGGGATACATGACTGTCCAGTTTACTGGCTGTCACAGCAGAGTTTCTGTGAAACTATTCTGCAAATGCCCAGACTTTCTAGACTGAGGTAAGGGCTAGTTGGGCTGGGGTCCAGCTGGATTTATTAGATTTTGGCCCAGGGCTGTTGGCCTGCATTGTTTAATAGGACAACACCAGGCTGGGGAGGTGGGGGACACATGTCTTTTGGCCCATACATACAGCCTCTTGGCATAAAAAGCAACTTTTTTGTATTTTTACCCTTTTTGTATGGGTCTGGTAAGGCCTCCACCAACAGTTGCAATCTATTTTTAATACATTTGGTTATTTTGATTGGTTTGGCAAAATAATCACCTTGTTTACGCAAGGGGGAAAAACAGCAATGTGCAGGATCCAGCACCAGGTATACCAGTACTCAGTATGGAGAACTATGTTGGAGAACTATGTATCCTTTTATTAAGAAAACTAGAAAGTAGCATACCCACAAAAATAACTCATTCAGATATGCAACATATAGAGCAAACTGATTACAGAAACTTGAAAGAAGGTACTGGAAACTGAGGGTTGGATGAGGAAAGCTAGCAAAAAAGACACAAACTGAGGGGTTTGGGATTTCAGGAAAGGACAGGAACAAAGGATTTAGACCTGGGTCTGAGGATGACAGTCACCGTGCATGTAGGCAAATGCCAGCTGCATGATGGCTGCAGTTACTGCAGCAAAAATGTTTTGATTTGGGGGTCATATTTATACCCTTTAAACCAATCTATGGCCCGGTACAGATTGGTGCTATGCACTGGCCTGGGGCCTACTTTAGGGCTCAGGAGAGCAGAGCATCCACACGCTCCCAAGCCCTACCACACTGTCCAGGTGCCATTTTGGCATGTGTGCGTTCGTATGACATGCATACTGATGACATGCCTCGTGCGCTGCATCCAAACAGTGGAGCACACAAGGGAAATCACTGTGCCACTCCAGGATGCTAATGGTGCCTCAGTAGTGATAGAGACAGAAGCCACGTTTTGCAACTCCTTTTTCATGGCACATCATTCCTGTGGCATGTGGTCAACACGGCAATGATCTGTGGGAGAAAGGGGGGGCATATTGCCACCCTTTTCTGCCCTTCTGTATCCCCCCTAAGTTACCGAGGTTCCATGGGGAACCAAAAGTTTGATTACTCCTTGACGGAGCCTGGAAAGGTTTCCAAAGTAAATGGTTTGTTTTGGTATCTGGGAGATGAGAGGTAACCAATAAAGCTTCATGGATTTCACAACCCAGAGACAAGATCTAGAGAATCCCAAAAAATAGGTGACAGGAATGGAAAGTGTTTAGGAACCATGAGATGAAAAGGGGAGTAAGATCATGTTTGATCTGGCAGAACTCATACTTTGGCTTGCCATGTTTGTCTGAAATGCAGAGTGTGTGTGTGTGTGTGTGTGTGTGTGTGTGTGTGTGTGTGTGTGTGTGTGTGCGTGTCAATACTCTCTACAGTGAGTTTTCTTTATCTTTACATCACCATAGATATGTGCCCCCATACTACTTATCCCAGTGCTATGGATAACATCACAAACCACATCAGTTCATGTTTCTGCTTTAATATTGCATATTTCATTTGATGTTCAGATACTTATAGAACCCTTAGGGTACAAAAGTGCCCTGAGACAGAGATCTGCATTTGCCTATAATGGGTAACTGAAAAGAGCTAGGCAAAGAACTTTATCGCACAGGCTCTGGAATGGGCCTGTTGTGTTCTAACAGAGGACATGATGGGAACAGGAAGCGGCAAAGAATGCATCTTACTGCACAGGGAAAACACTACCACTGCCACTGGATGTCCCCATCATGTTCCAGATGTGTCCCAGAGGGGCAATTTTCAGGAACGCTTCAGAAGCATTCCTGAAAATCACTCCCTGGGGAACACATCTGGAACACGATGGGGGAATGTTTGGCAGTGGCGGCAGCGTTCTCCCTGTGTGGTAAGATGCATGCTTTGCTGCCTTCCTTCTCATCACGTCCCCTGTTAGAACACAACAAGCCTGTTCCAAGGCCTGTGCGATAAAGTCCAAAGAGTTCCACTGATCACTGAGAATCCTTTCTGACCTCAGATACCACAGATAATATATCTAAATAATGGTTTCCGTCAGGTTTATGGAACAGGTGTGGAAGATAACTTTTTGAAAAGGAACTCTGTCCCATCTGTGGAGGCTGTCCATGAAATTCAGAACCCTGATTTGCTAAAACTGAATATAAACATGATATCTCTTAGATCTCCTGGAGATGTTTAATTTACTGATTTTTGGAATGCCTAATTAAGATTGTTGTTGTTGTTGTATTTATTTATTTATATCCTGCTCTTCTCCCAAGGCTGGGACTCCGAGCAGCTTACAACATTTAAAAAAAAACACATATGGTTAAAAATATACAAAAATAGTAACTTAAAATAGAATAAAATTACTATTTAATTTCATGTTATTGCATAATCTTGACTTCCCTGTTAAATCTCTGTGAACCTTAATCTGACCTTTCAATTGTATGTTTGAGACTTCCTCATAAATTATTCATTAGTTAAACCATTGTGCTTTTAATCTCTAAATGCCCTTAATGCATCAAAACCTGGGATCCTTAGAGCTCAATATTCAGAAGATCTCTGAAGATACTAAGGTGTATATGTCTTTAAAGTGCACACTTGAGCATGAATCCCTGTTAAAAAGAAACTTGTTTACAGCTTGCAATCCCATATTTTTAGATATATGCCTGTATATCCTACTTGCAATCAAACTGACACATAACAAGGCACAGAAATATACTGTACTGAATATATTTCACACCTTTAGCCTTCTATTGCTTTTGCAATCTACTATCATGTCAAATTGCTTCCTGAAAGTTTTCATTGTGTGAAGGATCTACATGGAAATTCTCAAGACTAACCCAAATCAATAAATACATCCCCACAAAGCAACAGTTTCCCCATCTCTTTGTATCAAAGTCCTACATATAAGCATTTATTAAAAAAATACAGCTCACTTTTCCTGTTGCTAATATTTGTTTATCAGAAGCATGGAACAGTTACCTATTTTTGGACTATATCTCCAAGGGTGGTAAGTCAAGAAGTAACTTTCACAAATTCTATTGCAGGAATGGAAATATTATTTGTTAGGGTTCATTTCTCATAAAAATAGTGGGTTTCCCAGTGCTCAAGAAACCCCTGCAAGGAAGGATAGAACAGCAATAAAGATGCTTTGCACTTGAGGCATATTATTTTGTACAGAAACACATATGATTTTCTACCAATAATAATAATAATATTTTTTTCTGAATAAAAATGTGTGGGTTTTTTGTGGGTTTTTCAGGCTATGTGGCCATGATCTAGAAGAGTTTGTTCCTGACATTTTGCCAAAATCTGTAGCTGGCATCTTCAGAGAATGCTGGCATGGAAGTGCCATCGATGCCAGCATTCTTCATGTCAGACACTGAAGATGCCAGCCACTGATGCTGGTGAAACATCAGGAACAAAGTCTTCTAGAACATGGTCACATAGCTCAAAAAACCCACAAAAAACTATGGCTGCCTGCCATGAAAGCCTTCAACTACACATTTTAAAAAAATGTGGGTTTTGCAGAGAAAAGTGGCATACATTTCTACACATAATAATTCTCTGCGAGACTTTCCAGAATATGATAACCTCTTGAGAAAAACACATTAGTCCTTGTTTCCTCCTGCAGTAGAAAGAATGCTATAGAAACTTTGTCCTTGCATGGGAGAAAGCAGAATCAAAACGTTTGCACACAAATTCCTAGTTTGTTTGTTTGTGTATTTATGACCTGAATTTGTGAACTGGCCAAAAAGTAAAATGGCCCCACCTGGATCTGAGCTTTTTAACAGCCTTTTGATTTGCAGAAAATCAGCAGGAGGTGCTTCTCACAGTATGATGATAAATATTATTGCTTGCTAATTGCTGCAGATGAAATGACTGTAGAAAATACAGCTAAAGGGGCTTGTTCAAAAGCTCTCCATGTTAGTCCAGACTAGGCTGAATGTTATTTTACTACCCTAAACCATATAGGGCAAATGTTTCTTACACTGGCTGAAAATATGTGATCCTCCATTTCCCATAATGTTGCTGATGAGTTCTTTTAGGAAACTTTCTCTGTGATGAATAGTGCCACTCTGGTGCCTGACATGTGCCACGTCTGACATCTTAAATACACTTTATCTGCTAGGAACCTTGTGTAATGGCATAAATAATATTGGGGTTAGATAGTCAGTTCATCCCACAGGCACCCAATGATGCCAAAGCATGAAGAAGACAATCGCTTTTGGGATGTAACTAGGGGGACCATTTGCACATATAAAACTGCTCTCAATATTTTTAAAACTCAAATACATATAAAGGAAAAATGGGGGGGGGATCTCTAATGTGACAGATTCCTTCAATACAGATCCATTGGTCAGGATCAAATAGGAGATTCCATCAGTCAAAACAAAAGAAATATAATCTCCCCGCAGTCCCCTATGTGCTTGGGAAAAAAATGGTCTGTGAAAGGTATGAAACCCTTCACAACTAGGTTCCTAATGGCACTAAGGGAATGAAAAAATAACTTCTTTTCTAGTACTCCCATGGACTTAGGATATTATCACTAACGGTAGATTTATACTCTTCTAAAATTTTCTTATATCAAATGTTTAAATACAACATTGTATTCACAGTTCATTGTTCTTTTCATTCTCAAGACCACAATTCTCCATGGTACTGCAAATCTGCTCTAGAGGTTTTCCCAGCCATTTAGATAAAGATTTTGGGAGGCACAGGACGGAAGGGGGTAGCATTTTGTGTCAAATGCTGGAAACAATTTCCATCTGTGGAGGTAACTTGCTGGATGCTGGTTGTATTGTGTGCTCCCCTCTTACTCAGGGCAGGAAAGGAGATATGGAGTGCACCTCAAATAAGAATTCAGCCCCCCATGACATTTTCTTTTAGTCTCCAAATTTATAGCATTCAAGAAAGTGAGACACTGTAAACTGTTATGTATTAACATCTTCTTGAAAACTTTTCTTTCCTCAGATGCCAAAACAATATTTCTAAACTCCCAACTGAAGTTTTCATTTACTGCAATAGTAGAAATTTGGGGACAGCAAAAAAATTGCCTACCAAAATTGTCATACCTATGTTCCTGAACATGTTTTTTGTAAAGTTTGTCTGTCACAAGACAAGAATGGCTGTGTTACTCTAGAATATCAGAGTGCAGGGTGGCGCAGTGGTTAAATGCCTGTACTGCAGTCACTCACTTGAAACCACAAGGTTGCAAGTTCAGTACTAGCCAGGGCTCAAGCTTGACTCAGGCTTGCATCTTTCCAAGGTCACTAAAATGAGTACCCAGCTTGTTGGGGGCTATTAGCTTACAGTTGTAAACTGCTTAGAGAGTGCTTAGTTCAGGATGAAGTGGTACATAAATGAAACTGCTATTGCTATTGCTCAATATGCAAGGAATCTATAGCACCTTCAAGACTAACTAAGCAAAGATTGGCAGCATAAACTTTTGTAGACTTGGTCTGCCTTCTCAGATGCATGGAGTTTCTGAAGAAGTAAACCAAGGGCCATTACAGACCTGCACTAAAAGTTGCCTCATGGGCAGCATGGGAGCATGGTGTATGCATGATGTATGTCCCAAGACTGCCCAGAAGCCACCCACCTGCCCATATGTGCACTGACTTCATGGTGCACTGGCAGTGAGGCATTTAGACACCCCACTCCAACCAAGCACTGCACTGCAGTGGCAGAAAGGGCGACCTTTTGCCAGCTCAAAAAGGAGTGGCATTTTGCCAGCTCTTTTTGTGTTGGCAAATAGCCAGATTGGGGCCATAGCGTGTGGGTGCCATGGCCCCAATCTGGCCTCCTGTTTTGGCCCCTTGTCTACAAAAGCTTATGCAACAATTTCTTTTGCTTAGTTAGTCTCAAAGGTGCTGCAAGATCCCTTTGTGTACTACACAAGATTAGTCATCCCAAATACTTTGAAATGTAAGCAGGACATTACATCACAATATAATGTAGATAGAAAAAATACCCCCCCCAAACTACTGTGGAAATCTGAGAAAATGGGGAGGAGTCTCCTGGGGAATCTTATTTATTAGGACAATGTCATGATGCCACCTCCATCACTACATCTCTGCCCAGGGATAATCTTCAACCAGAGAAGTTCCAGTGACAGCATTTATCTAGTTTAGCCTTCTTTGGATGTAGAGAATGTAATACCCTTCCACCTGGGTTCATCCCTGAGGAAATGAAAACACTTTTTATTAAAAGTGTTGTCATTTTTCTTCCCACACCTTCAGTTCTCAGTGGTCATCCCAAAGAGGAAATGGCCTAAATGAGGTCTAATCTGCACTGCAGAAATAATGCAGTTTAGCACCACTTTAACTGTCATGGCTCCATTCTATGGAATTCTGAGATTTGTAGTTCATTGTGACACCAGAGTGCTCTGACAGAGAAGGCTATTTAGTTCACAGACCTATAAATCCCAGAATTCCATAACATTAAGCCTTGGCAGTTAATGTGATGTCAAACACATTATTTCTACAGTGTAGATTAGAACTAAGATTGAGCCATGGTGAATAAAACAGTTTCCTTAGACAGAAAATACTGTAACCTTGTAGTGATTTCAAGCTAAGTTAAACTTGTAGAAATCATTGAGATCTATACTCCAAAACATCTTGGAATGTTCTGCTGCTAAGAAAACAGCTAGAACACCAGAATAAAATCATTGCACTATGTCTGTGTACAAGTTGCAGAGAACCAAAACATACTGTAATTGAAGGTCTAATTGGCTTGCTGGCAGATTCAGGAAATAAAAGGGCAATCAAAGTTGCGTTTTCAGGATTCCCCTTGAGATGTCCATGTCAAATATATTTTAAAAGTTAAACTTTAGACTATTCTAGTCAAAGTTCTGTTAGAATTCAGCCTAACTGTTTTTCTGTTAACATAACATCTAGGACACTGAAATAAGATAGAAAGGCCAAGTGTGATGTTCAAAGTTTAGGAATAGTGCTTCCTCTTTATTATATGAATATCATAGCATTTTGTTATTCAATTGTTTCTGTTGCATGTTTTTTCTAAAAAAAATTCTTCATATAGTTGGTTGAATTGCTTACCAGAGTCCACCCAGTGATGCTGTGTTAAATTAACTGTTGTGTTCAATCTACTGTTAGTCTCCATTCATGAACTTTAAAAGAGTTTTAAAACTTCCCCTTCAATCCACACCACCAAACATCAGGCCTTTCTACTGCTCCAGCTTTAGATCAGTGTGGACATGCTCCAGGACTCAGGAGAGCATATCCAGTTCCTCTGATCCATAGATGGGCCAGAGCAGTGTGCCTAATGATCATGCCTGGAAGTGATATTCTGGGCAATTGGAAGGCTGTTCTTGTCATTCAAACAGTACTTACTACACCTCTACTATTTTAGCTACAGCCTAGCCCTTACTACAGCCTACCACATACATCCCCTGCTCTAGGTAGCTTGCTCTAGATAGCGTGTCATGGTTGAACAAACAATCTTTATTTGTGAAACAGGTACAAACTTAACAAGTTGTGTGAAAGCAGTGATTCATAAAAGGTTGCACTTACTCTTTCTTGTTACATGTTTTTATGTTTTGTCTTACTCTTGGTGACCCTACGGCAATGCTATGTGGGGGTTACCCTGGAAAGATTTGTTCAGAGAGGGTTTGCAATAGGCTTTCTCTGGGGCTGACAAAGTGTGATGTGCCCAAAGTCACCCAGAGGTTTTCCAGAGCTGACTAGGAATCTGAACCCTCATCTCATGAAATGCGAATCCAACAGTCAAACCACTACACCACACCTTCTTTCAGCAACAATGGTTGTGTGTGTGCAAGGACGTAGCCGGGGGGTGGGGGTGGGGGGTCGAGACCCCCCCATCAGGCCCTGGGGGCGTTCAAGCTCCTTCCTCCCCCCTCCCCTCCATTAAAACCATGGCAGGGACGTAGTTAAAGGGGGGTTTTCAGGGGTCCGCCCCCCCTTCCAGGAGAGAAAAGGGCCCTTGTTGGAGCAGGGCCGGGAGGAGAGGAAAGGGCCCTTGTTGGAGCGTGCGTGTGCACACGCACAGCCCCCAAGAAACGCTGGGGACGGAGAGCGCCAGTCTTGCTCTCCTCTAGGCTTCAGGAGGAGCAGAAGTGGTGCTCTCCCTGGCGTTTTTGGGGGGCTGTGCGCGTGCACACGCACGCTCCAATAAGCACCCTTTCCTCTCCTCCCAGCCCTGGCAAAGCCAGGAGGAGCGCAAGTGCCGCCCCTAAACTTTTTGCAGGGCCTGAGGGGGAGGAGCCAAAAGGCCCTGGAGGAGAGGGAGGGAGGGAGGGAGAAGAGGCTGCATCAAGCTGCATCCACATTCAAGCAATAACCAGGTTTGGCAGCGACTTAACTCTTTTGTGGCTCATGGCTATGGAATTCTGGGAGTATGTTCTGTGGTCCAGATATTGAGGCTTGGCTCTATTCTTGCTCATTGCTATGGAATTCTGGGAATTGGAGTATGTTCTGGGATCCAGATATCAAGGCTTGGCTCCTTTCTGGCTCATTGCTATGGAATTCTGGGAGTTGGATTGTGTTCTGGGGTCCAGATATCAAGGCTTGGCTCCTTTCTGGCTCATTGCTATGGAATTCTGGGAATTGGAGTGTGTTCTGGGGTCCAGATATCAAGGCTTGGCTCTATTCTGGCTCATTGCTATGGAATTCTGGGAGTAAGAATATGTTCTGGGGTCCAGATATCAAGGCTTGGCTCTTTTCTGGCTCATGGCTATAGGACACATCCTACACTTCAGACTTCTGCCTAGAAGGAATTTCAAAAGTCCTCATTTTTTGTAAGATGAGCAGATGTCCTCCTTTTATAGGATGTGTCCTATGTTTCAACCTTCTGGCCTGGATGAATGTAAAAATGTCTTCCATTTTTGGTAGGATAACACACGTCCTCCTTTATCCAGGATACGGCACACATTTCTGTCCAGAAGGAATTTCAAAACATCCTCCATTTTATCAGGGTGACCAGGCATCATCCTTTATCCAGGACATGTCCTACATTTCTGCCCAGGAAGAATTTCAAAACATCCTGCTTTGCCAGCCTTTCCTTGAGGCTGAGAGTGTGTGAC
>NC_056526.1:77801501-77804135 GCF_019175285.1 Sceloporus undulatus | reverse complement strand
AAAAAACAAAACACAGACTTGAATTAAAGCCTTAATGAATAGCCAGTTACAATTAGTGCGCAAGCAATATTTCTGTTTCTAGAGCTGTTTTCCTTCTTCACTGTTATGTGTTCTGAGAAAAAAAATTAAAAATAACCACCATAATTGTGAATATGATGAATGCTTTAAAAGAGTAAAGGGTAACTTAAGGTAGTTTTTTTAAGATCATTTAAAGTTAGGTCTTTTTCTTATGCTTTAACAATACATACCCAATCCTGCTGTGGTTATAACAAATGAATTCTTTCTTCATAGTTTAAGCAAATAAATATGTTTCTTTAGGGCTGCCTGAGTGGAGAACTCAACTGAAACTGATAAGCAGAACAAAAGGAAACCTAAGGTAGAGTCTAACTCTGGCACATAAAACAAAGTTCTAATATTTAATATATTGAAGGTCATTATACAGTAGAGGCTGTTTTTAAAGGATCATTCAAGTGAATAGCATTAGTGTGATCATGAAAATTCCACTATCAGGAAAATGCTTGAGTGAACAGACTAGGAATGGGGTGTTTCTCTAGAAGATGCTTTTATTCATTATTATTTTTTTTCTGGCATTATTGAATGAATTTTTCAGACAGTTCTAAAAATTATCCTAAAAAAACAAACCATCATTTTTAAATCAAAGCAATCCTTATCTGCTTTGTCACAAAATACAGTAAAAAGATATTTTAAAAATCGAGGGAGGTTGACGAGCTGAATGCCATTGCACCCATGTTCCTTATCTTGACTACAGGCTGTGTTTTCAGTCAAATCATTAGCTTCTCAGTCAAAATGTGTAAATTAGGGGAAATCGCAGAAAAATGCATACATTAGGAGACATGCTTGCAAAAACTAATGCATTTTATGTAATTCCTCTTAGAATATGTATTTTTGTATGCTGTTCTAATGCAAGCAGATAAATCTAAATGCTCATGTTCATGTTCAGGTCAAGTAATACACAACATTTGATAAGCTGATGTACATATGTGCATACACCGAATAAATGCAGATTTGAGAATCTTCATAGAGAACTAGAGGCTTTTGAAAATAGAGCTTTGTGAGACAAAATTTTGTCTTGTTGTTCAGTACCCTCCAGCCAACTTTTACTTACAGCTATGCTAGCCTTGAGTTTTCATGGTATGATTTATTCAGAGGAGGGAACTTGTGATCGCTTTTCTCTAAGGCTTAGGGATTATGAGTTGCCAGATCTATACTATGTTATACTAATTTAGTAATTCCTATCATTTTATTTGTTTGGGATGGTGTATGCCAGCAATACCATCAAGGCTGTGCTCTGGAGTACAGATCTGGAACCCCACTCAACAGAAAAACCATGTGGCTTTGCAAACACTGCACAGCTGTCCATTTGAAAGAAAATAATGTAATGCAGTTTATAATCGACAAAGTACTCCTGTATCATGTACAACCATTATTCAGAGTTGGTGACTAGCCATTAAATAACAAAACCAGACACAAGACATCGGGTTAAACAAGGGCCACTTTATTTGATCTAAGGACCTTTTTAATTAACAGAACCTGGGGATAGGTGATGGGAGGCAACCTGATGTGGGTCCAGCTGAGGCCAGGTGTCAACCTCTGACCACATCTTCAGCTTTCCCTTGGCCAAAACACCTGACCCCGAGGGCAATGCAATATCATGGGTTCTTCCCTGGCCAGTCATTTACTGGAAGGTAAACTGGGAACACTCCCCCCCTCCAGACTTTACAGGAAAGAGCAACCCCCCAGTCAGGCCCAAGGAAAGACTCTTTATCTCCCTGTGGAGGTGGTTCCAAAGTCTTAAAGAATGCCAAGGGGTACAATGAACTGTGATATTTTCCCCATATCCTAGCAATGACAACTTATCTACAGACACCACCTGAGCCAACTAACAGTGACCCTCAGATACAGTGTAGAGTCACTGAGGCCAGAAGGTGGATTCAAGAAGAGAAGCTAAAAGGGGCTCATGAAGGGATAGCAGGGCTATAAAGCACCTTTTGCTCCACACCACACACCT
This sequence comes from Sceloporus undulatus, assembly GCF_019175285.1. Lineage (NCBI taxonomy): Eukaryota > Metazoa > Chordata > Lepidosauria > Squamata > Phrynosomatidae > Sceloporus > Sceloporus undulatus. The sequence continues at coordinate 77,802,106 of NC_056526.1, read as the reverse complement.
CACAAGCTATAGCCTAGCACCCAGAGCAATTACATCTGGCTTATGTTCCTGTACAGGATGTCCTCCGCAGTTGAGACACGTACTGTAAAATATCCAACAGTCTTATTGTGAATAAGAGTGGAAAGATAGAATATATGTGGGCTCTTGGCTTCCACTGGGGCTTCCACTTGGATCCAGGATCCCCAGTGGATACCAAAATCCACGGATGCTAAAGTTTCTTTAACTACAATGGTATAGTAAAGTGATGCCCCTTATAGTAAATGGCAAAAGATATATATATATATATATATATATATATATATATATATATATAATTTTCAAGCCATATGTATGGTCAGTTCTGTGGATAAAAAATCCATGGATATGGAGGGCCAACTGTAAAGAGTAGCGGATAGAGTAGCTGATATTTGAAATAAATATTTAAAAAAAATGAAAAATGGTAAAAACAAACAAAAAAACCTCCTATGTGTCAACAAGAAAAAAAAATGAATGACATTTTTTTTCAGTTCAGGATTTTTTCATGCACATACTTTGCATGTCCTTGTTTTGTTTTGATTGTTATACAGAAAATAGAAATATTATTTTCTGCACAGAAAATCTGTTTT
>NC_056526.1:77789294-77801401 GCF_019175285.1 Sceloporus undulatus | reverse complement strand
AATAATAATAATAATAATAATAATAATAATAATAATAATAATAATAATAGTCAAATAATTACTTTCTTATCCAAATTGCACAGCAGCATTTTCCCAAGGGTTTCATATCAGGGAATTGTTTGAGGTTTGTAGTTGTTCACATGGAACTGCTTATTGATTGATTTCTTTAACTTCCCTCTTTGGAAGTCTACAAACAGAGGCTGGATGGCCATCTGTCAGGTATGCTTCGATTGAGAGTTCCTGCATGGCAGGGGGTTGGACTGGATGGCCCTTGTGGTCTCTTCCAACTCTATGATTCTATCTTGTTTCTTGTAACAGCACATATTCTTAAATTATTGTCTCCAACTGGATGCTCGGCCAAGATGTAATACCCCCAAACCTGATTCAATCCCTACTTTGCTTGAGTGTGAAACATGGCAAAGTTTGAAGTGGTTGACTTATGAGTTGGGATTACAGTGTAAACTGTAAATTGAGCAAATGTTCTTTAGGGATTTTCTGGTTTTCATTCTTTGAGAAATTGTCAGGAATGCCTTGGGCTCCCTGTGAGGGCAGGGGATAGCCAGTTGAAATATTTCATTCTCCAAAGTGCAGAAAGAAGAGTAACACCATTTCCTACCTCCTAGAGGGACAGAAAAAATAAAAGGAGACATTTACATCACTTCATAGAACTCCCTTTCTACAATAGCTCACTGGCTACTGCTGTGTCTCTGAGAATAATTCAAATGGCCACCCCTTGCTTTCCTTCTGCCAGTAAAAGGGTTTTTTTTAAGTCCACCAGGTGCTTGTTTTAATTGTATTTTAACTGGTTTTAATCATGCCTCATTAAATATTTTTAAAAGTTTTAAAAAGTTTTTAATATCATTAAAATTTTACTTCTGCTTTATTTTTGTTCTATTGTATGTTTTAACAAGATTGTATTTATTTTAATTTGTAAGCCATCTTAAGTTTTGTTTTGGGGGAAACGGCAATGTTTCTGCAACTAATCAGTGAAATAGTGCAAATGCTCTTTGAGGCTCAGAGTAGAAAGAAAGCTCTTGGAGGCTGACAGTAGAAACAAAGTAGAGGCTGATCCTCAGAGTTACACAGTTCTTCCCTTTAAGTAAATTTGTGATGCTACTGAGATTATGCATCAGTTCCCAGGCTTACTTCAGTCTAGCCTATTAATGGAAACCCAACCTGTCACTGAAATCTGCTGTGTCCAGTTGGACTGGAAAGGTGGAAACACTTTGAGACAGTTTTCATTTGGAGAGACCAAAGTTAGAATTTAGCATTGGCACCTGATCACAGTTTATCTTATCTGTCAGAAGGTCCAAGAGGAACCTTGTAGCTGGAGGCAAAGAATTAACCCAGTGAACTATGTAGGAATATGTATGTATACAAAAGACAAAGAGGGATCCAGTGATTGACAAGCAGTGTGACACCTCTGCATATCACATAGGACCCAATTCATGCTTTAAATAATTTTATCTGATGTATATTGCCTCAGGGACCCTGGCAGGCTGAGATAAATGCTTGAAACAATAAAACATAGATGATGACTAATAAGTAAAAGTGCTGCATGCATTTAAAAAAAAAAAACATAGCAAGAGATGGAGAGAGAGTGATCCAGCTGTTCCAGTGAGATGTAACCCTTCATCCATGTATATGAATCAATTGAGCCCTCTGCCAAAGTATCTTCTCTCAAGTCAAAGAACAGCTTGTGGGGTGGAGAAAGAGCAGAGGTACCACACAGTTCTGTTATTGCAGGAGCATGGAATCACTTTTGGTTTTAACAGCAGCAGCTTTGGGAGGTACAAGAGCTTTCTAGGTGTTGAATCCTATTCCAAACATATATTCACCATCTGGTTAGCATCTGTACAAACCAGAGTGGGTGTGGAGGAGCTGCCACTATAACTGAGGGTGGACTGTTTACCTCACAATAAGCAGCTGCTTCTGGAAGGGGAATAACTCTTATTAAGTTAGGGCCTGAACAGACAGGCCAAAATAAAGCTGCTTTGAGTCACTTTGGAGGTATGTTATGTAAATGATGCATGTGTCCTAAGAGGTTGGTTCGGTTTGCAGATGACTAGGACATCCAAGAATGGCAGTGTTCCTTCCTTTTCTTTTTCCATATTGAATTGGATGTTGGGGTGGATGTTGTTCAGATGGTTCAGGAACACAGCCAGGTCTATTTCTCCATGGCTCCAAGGTGAAAATGGAGGACTCAGCAAATGCAAATGGGAAACCACTCAGAGTCAGGGGCTTTCCCAGCAGATAATGATCACCAGTTAGCAGACACTAATCCTCTTTTGCCTTAGCCTCCCAGGCTGAAGCCTGCCATCAACACAGAACAATACACATGCAAATCACTCCTGCATTCCCAGGCTCACACAGTGTATATATACCCACTTTTTTCCAGGCAAGCATTCTCTGACGATGCCAGCCACAGATGCTGGCAAAATGTCAAGAAGAAAATCTTCTAGAACATGGCCACATAGCCCAAAAAACCCACAAAAAACTTTAGTTAAAGTTGACCATAGAGTTGCACTGGAGGACCTCGAGATCCCTAGAGAGTACATATTAATCAAAACCGTGAATAATCAAATCCACAAATATCATATCCACAAATATGGAGGGATAAGTGTAATCCCTTCTCAGTAGCTGATAGTACGATCTGGTATGTTACACAACATGCACAATGCAGAAACACATAGAGCATACATTTACATTTTACCCTGAATGTATTTTGCATTTCACCCCTTTACAAATGCCAACTTTTAAAAAGAATTAAATAGCTGCAGAATAACTATGACATTCCATTTAATAAGTAAAGCATGTGAGCCTAAATCTAATGGATAGTCTCAACTAAAGTAGATTCACTGAAACAACTCAAAACCAACACATATACATTCCAATGACCCAATGGACCTACTCTAGGTTATGACTAGAAATAGGTTTTAGGTTACAACTTTTACAGCATTTTGGGTGATAAAGCCTCATACAAAACCATTTCACTTCTAAAGCTATTGTCATCCTTCTTTCCACCTTACCCAAAAACTGATATTATCATTGAGAAGAAATTTTGGATGACCTATTTTCTACATTTCTATAATGGCTCTGGCTGTTTAGGTGCCTTTCAGTTATCTACCACATAATGAGATGAAACAACTGCCATAATGAGGTTTTATGTTTGTGAAAATGCAAATATTGCTCAGGTGACACTACACTGGTGGATACAATCTGTTTTTAATACAGACATTCATTTTAAAACTTAGAAGTTAAATGAATACTTGGGCACCCAACTTTTAAATTATAGTTGAATATAAATTAAAATGAAATATTTTTAAAAATATTGACCATATACAACAGGGGTAGGCAACCTTTTTGAGCCGGGGGCCGGGTTGCTTTCCCTCAGGCGACTGGGGGGAGTTTTTTTTTTACCTATATTTTAATGTTCTTAATACTATCATGAGATCTTTACGAAACGATGTGTGCAGGGCTAGCAATTCGATTAAGCAGTAAAGACACAATGGCAAAGAAAAAATCAAGTTTTTACAGCAGAAATGAAGAATAAAGAAGAACAAGGGGAAGAATCAGTTTAAATCTCAGAGAAGTGTGGAAAGAAGAGGGATTTTGGTCCTGAAAATGCTTACCTTGCTTTGTCTAAAACATATACGTGTGAGCATTGTTTCGTTTCAACACAAATGATGTCTTGCATCTGACCCAATGGAATTGGGATCCTCCGCCCCAAACACCGCATTTCTCATTGCACCATACATTTCTGCAGAGATTCTCCAGTCCCAGGTTCTAGGAACTACAGAATGAAAAGAGATTGCTGGTTTGATCGAAGGGGCGGAGTAGTTGAGTACACCATTAATTTGCCCAGTATCAGATAATGGGTTTATATCCTGCTAAACCAACCGTTCCAAAGACATTCATGTTTGTGTTTATAATTCTGTCGGTTCATTCTGAAGCTCATTCCTTTTCTAAATACAAGATTCCATCCCAAATATGAAGGACGCTATGTGAAACCAGGCAGAATTATGCCGGCTAGCAACAGCAATGAATGTTGGCACAAGAGGAGAAATTCATTGCTGTCAGTCATAGTCAGATAAGGTTTAGGTTCAGACAGTTAGGGTCCTTTGTGGAAAGTCCAGTGTTAGGGACTGTGAGGCTAAAGTTTGGAAGGAAATGACTTGCCTATGACGGGTTGATAGGAACAAGTTCCGAAGCCAGCTAAATATCCCAAACTTGAATGGAGTGAAACTTGTGGGCATTCCAGCTTGGCTTGGGTGCCATCAACTCACAGCAGGAGGTTTGAACTGTTGCTGATGCTCCCATCTGTATGGCATGGGGCAGCAAGGACAGACGTGGTTGCTGTGGCACTATGCCGGCAGCACCCTGCTACACTTCCCACCCCAGAATGTTTAGAATCTGTGATAGGTCATGTACGAAAAGAACTTCTTCTATACTATTTATTAAATGTAAAAGAAACAAAGGATGAAGGAAAAATAAAAGCCTTCGACCAGCTTCTTGCTAAAATATATTTATTTTATTTGAATTCTGAGCCTTGTGAATGTCAACACATCTTCTACGGCATCTCTTCTAATCCCCTCCCACAGAAAAGTGAAAAGAAGGAACAAGGAGGGTCAAGATACAATACCGGCTGCGCTTAAAATCATGAAAAGGAAACGTGAAACACAGAGCGCTTAAGAGGTCACCATTTGGCAGGGAGCTAGGGAATAGCATAGGCCTGCCAGCTGAAAAACTGCTCTCTCCTAGCTGGTTGGAAGGAGCAATTTTTAAAACAGGAACCACCTGCAGGCTGTTAATATTTTAATTCACACCTGACATAATCTACTGTGATTGTTTGACAATTAATTTGCGGTGATTCATGAGCCCAGTATTTCTTCATTGGATGTGGGGGTAGAAGAAAATGTGGGAAATATTTGGAGAGCTCCATCCTTGCTACCCTACGGAATTCATCTCTGATTAACTGTGTGTTATTTTCAGTCTAAAGTTGTCCATAGTTATTTTCAGAAGATTTGTTCACGGGAACCATAATTAGAGGAGCGTTCTGCGCAAGAACTTCAGGTACTTCACATTTTCAAATGTCAAAGTGCACAGCTGCCATTGATAATTTCTTACAACGATCCAATTTTTCACTGCCTGAGCAACATCTTTGATCCCCATTTAGATGTATAAAATCAAGAAACAGTTTAAAGTATTCCTCTTTCCAGAATTCTAGCCTTAAATCTGGAATACCCTTTTCTGTTATAAAGCACACGCTTCATTGTTTTTGTTGAGTAAATTGGTCAGGATCCATGGGATACATCAATCTTATCTGAAGGAAACTACTTCCTCTGTGAAATGGGAAGGGTAATCCGGATCCATACTACCACTTTTCCCCATCCCTCTGACTCCAACAATCTCTGCAATATGATGAGATTTCCTGGAGAATTTCAAAGGGCTGCTCTGGGGAAAAGAAAGTTCTGTTCACGACAGCCGATGTCAAAATGATACAGTGTGGGCAATTTACCTTCGTACCTATTTAAGCGAGATACGTGTGGACTCTCAAGCTGTATGGATCCAAAGAGCTGGGAGGGGAGGGCAAATTGCTTGATTGAAAAAAGATTATTTTTTTGATTTAATAGTGATGTAGGATCCTACAACCTAATAGAAGTTTTCCAATCTTTGTCAAGAAAAGCGGCCTGGGAGTCTTGAAAGCCTGGAGTCGTGGATAAAGGAAATTCCAGGTTCAGATCTCATCACCCTCATCCTTAGAAAGTTTCAATGAGTTGATAGGAACGCTATGGAAGAGACTTCACTCTAATTCTAAGAAGTCATTTTCAGACAATGTCTTACGTTCTCAGAGCTAATATGTCCTGCTCACCTTTTAAAAAAACTATAAGATAGACATTAGTGTACTTACACAAAGATATTTATGAGGCTATTATTATCCACTCCAATTTGGGATGGCCAAGCAACTTCATTTTTTAAAAAAAGAAATGTTTTAAAGTGCAAAGACAGAAATTAAAAAAGAGAGTAAACAATAAAAAAAAAAATAATGAAAACCAAATTAAACCATACACCATTAAAAGCACACTCACTACAGCACAATAATCCAGTACATTGTTTAGGTGGGACAGGGTTTATACAATCAATAATCAAATGCCTGCCAAAACAGAAAAAAATATTTATTTATTTGTCTGTGAAAATATTATTTGTCTGTGAAAAAGGGAGGGTGCCAGCTAACTCTTGGGAAGGGAGGTCAAGAGTTGGGGGCAGCACCAAGAAGGCCAAGAAGTGTTGAACCTATGAGGGTGGTGGGGACAGAGAGAAGCATCACCATAACACGGAAAGTTGAAAATCAATTCAGATACTAAGCAAACTACAACTGTAAATCCAAACTTAGACTTCCTAATCTGTTACAATTGTCAGTGGAGTCACTCCTCTTTACCTAACATGATTTTAGTCCCTGCCTTTCTGATTATTTTTTAAAGGCACAAACATGGAGAAAGGTCACTGTTAACAAGGCAAAATGATCTGAACCTAACCACCTTTAGAAAACAGAAGAGAAAGAAAAATAATGGCAGCAGAGAATTATTTGCTCTGCTGTACCCCCCCCCCCCCAAATAGCTGTTACCCAAACAAAGCTGAAATGGCACGAGATATATGATCTGTAGGAACTGCTTCTGGGCAGTATCATGGTGACAGGTTGAGGAAAAGGAAAACAGAAAATATATTAGATTGCAATGGACACATTAAAATCCATGGGACTGGACTTTAGAGGGCCCAAAGAAGCCTAGTCAAAATCCTTGCAAACATCTTTTTTTCTTCCTTTCTTTTTCATCATATGAAAAGCAATCTGGGGCAAATAATGTCAATACTGAGTTACCATACTCTAATTATCTTTATTTTAGGATGATAATAAAGATAATGCTTTTTGATATTCCAAATTAAGTGCTTTTTTTAAAACGGGAAAGAGAAATTTCTAATGGTAATGTCTCAAATCCAATAGTTATTCAATGCAGAGATTTGAACCATACCATTTTGAACTTGCAGAATCCCACACGCTGTGGGGCATTCTGGGAGTTGCAGTTCAAAAGGCTATGGTTTAAAGCTCTGCATTTCATATCTCTATTTTTACTAAATAGGAGGAGTTCAGATTTGTGAGAATACAGCCCCCTCACAATGAAAAGAGTTTGGATTGTTGTCAGTTACACAGACTGAACCTTGGTCCAGCAAGGGTCCTAATTCATGAAATCAAGAGGACCTTCTTTGATGAAAAGAGAGAGTTCTAAAAATGAAGAGGTCCACCCGATGAGTTTATGTGTGGCTGAAAAAACCTTCGGCAAACCTGAACACAATGTGTTCTAGGGTGGATTTGGGTCTATGCAATCTCAATACTCTCACCAACCGCAACTGCCCTTAACTGACAACCAATGTTACCTGTCCTAGAGTTACCATCGCTCATGGGACTAATAGGATGAATGGGAAGGAAATAAGCCCACTTTCTTTGTGCATTTAGATCATCTTATGCACATGGTGGGTGATGGTCCAGAGAGGAACTCCTTCTCAATGGGGAAAACCACATTTCTGCATCATGTTCAGAGTGACCATGTGAAGGGCACAGGCATCTCTTCAGACATGTAGAAAGTAACAGATGCATCAATAAACTGGGGAGGACTACACATTTTTTTCACAATTCCCCAGGAAGGACAACAATAAAAATATAAAATACGATCAGTATATGTTTATACGTGCAGTCTTGGATTTAAGATTCAGGTGCAGACTGGGTTGTGTCTTCTAATGATTTAGTTTTAGTTCAAATCTGTCTGTATGATAGGTACTGAACTGGAATAAAGGTTAAGGCATTCCAGTCAATAAATTATCAATCCAATGCATCCTTTACTATTCATCTACTGTTTTTGCACTGAAGTAAATGATTGCTGCTTTGCTTTAGAAGGTCACATATTCCTTGTCTTTCCTTGCAGAGCTTTAATCGATAACAACTACATGTCAGCACATCAGAGCAAAACATCTTCCGTTGCCTCTCTTCATTCCAGATGAACTGGCCCTGCCTATTCGATCTCCTTTGCATCTGGGGCAAGTCCTTTCCTACATTTATAATCACTGCATCATTATGTGGTGTATGGGCAGGCTTGCATTAATGACAAGATCACAAGGAAGCAATGCTAACGTAATTGTATACGACTGATAGGACAACCTCAGCAAAAATTGATCTTTCTGTCCCCCTTTTGAGTCATCTAATGGCATGTTGTTCTTTCCAAAGAGACTTAGCCCTACTTGATAAACTTGGCCTCAGGTATTTCACTGAAGTCTCCAAGGAAGCCAGTAAGGAATGAGTGATGGGAGAAGGTCAACACCTATTGAACTGAAATTAATTAAATGGCCAACAGACCTTCACAGACTCATTGCTGTGATTATGTGTACTGGCTTCATTAAATCAATACTGAAAATACACGTGCTCAATATGAAAAGAGAAGGGCTGCATTCCTTATCATATGCCTGAATGTAAGTTAATGAAATTGTCAACCCATCACAGTAGACAATTTTGCCATTTCCCCCATGCGTGCTAATAAAATCTTAAAATAGTATTTCAGCTTCAACATTTACCGCATATTTTAGACATAAAACATTTTCAATTTCCCTTGTTTATACTCCTGTTGCAATTTCTGAGCTTTCTTAAAAGAAAAAGCAACACAACCACACACACACACACACATTTAGGACAAGACATTTAAGACAGGTTTGCAGAAATCCTTGCTCTTAGAATAAACAGTTTATGTATTTTTGAGCCCACTTCTTGAGATGTTGTACAAGTGTACATACTGACATACAGAACAGACAAGGAAATAGCCAAATTTCACCCATCCCTAATGGAGTCACAGAAAAGAACATGATACAGTGAACCAAGAAATGTATGCTTACACTATTTAAACGCTTCTCAATTTTTTTTATGTACTGTATATGGAAAACTATTCAACTCTGTTGATCTAGCTTTTTAATTGTTAAATTTTGAATATGTTTTTGCCTTTCAAAAACCATTTAATTATCACACTGTGAAATTATCCAACAGATTATGGATATTAATGTAGTATCAAATAAATAAAATTGGAGTGATGTTATGAGTTAATGCACAAGTATTGCAGAAGTATGAAAGACTTTGTTTTTGTTGGGGGGGGGGGGGTTGTGGGGGCTATTTTTTAGAAAAGTTTATCATGATGTTAACCAGCAGTGTGGCTGGCATCGTCAGAACCAGCCACAGCTCTAGCAAAATGTCAGGAATAAACTCTCTAGATACATCCCATAGCCCCAACCCACAAAAAACTATGGTGCCAGCCAGAAAGCCTTGACTATAGCTGTTACAGACTGCCAAAATAAGCTACTTCGGGTCTCTTTGGAGTATGCTATTTAAATGATGCATGAGTCCTAAGAGTCCGGAGGTCGGCCAAAGCCACACTCATTCCTAGCACTGGAGTGCAGCTTTGGTGCAGCTTCCGGATCTTAGGGTGCATACATCATTTAAACAGCATACTCCAAAGAGACCCGAAGCAGCTTTATTTGGCAGTCTGTAACAGGCCTATGTAAGACTTTGCTCAGTATATACTTGTACTCTACTTTTCTCCATGAGTCTCCTCAAAACAGTTTGCAATAGATTTCCATAGATTTATCCATAGATTTATCCATAGGCTTTATCCATAAGATATATTGAAAATGCAATTCCTCTGTACTGGGGGGGATGGAGTTTATTAGAGCAGAGCTCAAGACAAGGGGTTAGGATGAGGTTGTTACAGCTCTGTCACATGTCATGCTCTCTGAGTAGGAGAGAGGACTCTAAGTCTATCTAATGCGACCATCACCAGTACCTAGCAGGAGTTCTGATGGTTTAGCTTGCATTTTTCCACCTTACTCGCAGAGTTATTCTCTTCCAGTGCGAGATGAAAATTCTATACCATATGCCACCCACACCGATCAAAGGCCTGTGAAGAGAATGTGGAAACGATCTTTTAAAAAATGCTTTACTTTAGCAAGCATTTCTACATTAGCAAAAGTATTATCTTATAAATGACAGTACTTTTTCAGCTTTACTTAAAGTAGTTACAAAATTACAAAAATGTAAGTCATTCAACCAAGCTTAGAATAAACATAACCCTAATGCCACTAGCTGAACATTCCTATTATGCACAAGAGAGAGTGTTCTGGGTCTTTGGGTGTTCATGGGAAGCTAGAACTCTGGACGTTTCCCTAAGTTTCCCTAGGGAAGTGAGGAAGGCGACCTTTCCACCAGTCCCAAATTCTGTGTTGGCCATCCCTTTGTCTTTCTCCATGCCTTTAATACCCCACAGATTTATATCCTTTCTCTTGGAAGCATTTGGAGTGCTTCCACACTTCTCCCAATTGGCATCCTTTTTGGCTAAGTTGTCTCATGATTGCTCTCCTCCTTTAATGTTTCCAATAAATGTGACTTAATATCACTCATCATAATGTTTGTTTGCTGGAGCCAAGACTATACCTCAATTGTGTTGCCTGATAATGGTAGAGCCTAAATCCATCTGCTCTCGCACAAGCTAAGAGGCATGTCATTTTATTTACCTTTCCTTTAATTTTTCTCCATACATCATGATGGTACTTAGAAAAGCTGCCACTAGGACACTAGTCAGCCATCCCACAGTGGCCACAGCAACAGCTGATCCCCCTCACTCATCTCAAAGACAGCAACATTAGCCAGAGTTTAAACTTTGTGCCATCCTTCCACACCATTCAGGTTCAGAGTCCAGCCTCAAGCCAGGTGATGTCCGTATATCAGTAACCTCTTGGGTGCTTTAGGAATGTGTTGTGTGAACAAACTATTTGCTTCACAAAAATTCATCAGTCAGTCTCCTGCTTCATTTCTTGATCCTGCCAAATTCTCCTACAGTCTTGGTTGTGTTTCTTTCTGCTTTTGCAATCTAATTGGTTTGATTGCCAAGATGTCTTTTTTAAGTTTACGATCCTTTCTCCATGGACTCCAGCACAGAATTATTCTATTTCTTCTACTCGCACCTGAGGTCGCGCGAGACTTCGCCGCCATTTTGGAAGAAAAAAGGCGGCGCCCATAGCGCTGAAGTCTCGCGCGACCACAGAAAAGGTCGCACGAGACTTCACCGCTATGGGCAGCAGGCCTTTAAGAGACCCGCTGCCGCCCAGGAGTCCCAAACGGGGCCCGGAGGCGACAGCGGGCCTTTAAGGACCCGCTGCCGCCCCAGGAGTCGCCAAACGGGGCTCCGGAGGCGGCAGCGGGCCTTTAAGGGACCGCTGCCGCCCCAGGAGTCCCCAAACCGGCTCCGGAGTGGCAGCGGGCCTTTAAGGGACCCGCTGCCGCCGCCGGAGTCCTCCAAGAGGACTCCGGCGGCGGCAGGGGGTCTCTGAGAGGCCCGCGCCGCCCTCGAGTCCTCCAAGAGGCCTCCGGCGGCGCAGGGGGTCTTTAGGGGCCCGCTGCGTCCCTGGAGTCCTCCAAGAGGCCTCCGGCGATGGCAGGGGGTCTTTTAGGGGCCCGCTGCCGTCCCTGGAGTCCTCCAAGAGGCCTCCGGGTGACGGCAGGGGTTCTTTAGGGGCCCGCTGCGTCCCTGGAGTCCTCCAAGAGGACTCGGCGGCGGCAGGGGGTCTCTGAGGGCCCGCTGCCGTCCCTGGAGTCCTCCAAGAGGCCTCCGGCGGCGCAGGGGGTCTCTGAGAGGCCTGCTGCCGTACCTGGAGTCCTCCAAGAGGACTCCAGCGACGGCAGGGGTCTCTTAGGGGCCCGCTGCCATACCTGGAGTCCTCCAAGAGGCCTCTGGCAGCGGCAGGGGGTCTCTGAGAGCCCGCTGCCATCCTGGAGTCCTCCAGTGCTGGGCGCCCCCACCGGCTTTTTGCCAGCATCTGACGGGGCCTGGGGCCCTGTTAGGGGCCGGCAAGAGGGGGAGGCCTCCAGCGCTGGCGGCCCCCACGCTTTTCTGCGCCTCGACGGGGCCTGGGGCCCCATCAGGGGGCAAAGATGGGGAGGCCTGGCTTCGGAGGGTGGAAGCTCCGCCCCCAGCACGTGGCCCCGCCCCTTGAGGGTGGAAGCTCTGCCCCCGGCCCCCAGA
>NC_056526.1:77788013-77789269 GCF_019175285.1 Sceloporus undulatus | reverse complement strand
CTATATATCTATATAATATATATTAATATTATTATATATGATTTTTTGCAAGCATGGACAGGTTGCTTGATGTTTCAGAGTCCTTATTAAATCAAATGGAGTTTTTGTATCACAAGCACATGATACTGATTCACTATTTCAAATAAAACCTCTTGTATACTTTTCATTGTGTCAAAAGCATATAAGATGTCCAGACGAGTCTGCCTGGTGGTCATGACACAAATATACAGGGAGATGTAGAACAAAACAGTTTCTCAGAAGATAATATATCATGATTCTTTACAGCAGAATCTTGCTTGCCAAAATATTGGAACAAAACAAGTAGGTCTAGGAATATTTATTGATTGTCAAGAAACAAATATTTTCCCTTGAAGAGGATTGTTCTCTACCTCTCCACTTATCACTGCTTTTTGAAGTAGCAGCTACTTTGGTTTTATTTATTTGTTTGTTTTAAGTCCTATGTAATTGAAGGAGGCAACATCAGTACTGAGAGATTTTGAGTGCACCCCTAAACAACTGTGAGCAAACCTTCCCTAAAAGATCCTCTTGACCCAAGGACTTCTATCCACCTGCGGCTCATTCTCACTATATTTAAAATGAACTGCTGATTGGGTTATATGACTGTTGTTCCCATTTGAAACTGGTTCCGATCCTAATTTGATCAATTTCTGTCGTGATAAAGCGAGGCAAATGCAACACCCCCCCCCCAAAAAAAAAACTGGTTTTTCCAGACACTAGATTTCTAGTGGTTCTTTTGGAAATAATCAATTCCAGAGCATGTTCAGCAAGTGGGAACGATGTTTGAATCTGAATCACATCATTCTGGAGGAGAGGGATAATGACAGAGATGTTTATCACACTATGCTCTTAAAGAGGTACTATTCCAGTGTGACTCCTCTGAGGCTGGCCAAGGGGTGTCACCCATCCAGCCTTCTGGTTGTTTGTAATCCGCCAATGTTTTGACCGCTGGCTTTTGTCTACCAATCATGTGCCTCAACTTCAATTTTCTTGTTGGATTGATTTTACCCTAATCTTTTCCTCCTTTGAATCTGGGCATGAACATTTATCCACTGTGTGTCGGGAGGTAAGATGACAGTGTGATCATCTTTTGGGGTGGGGATTTTCTTTAATTTTATGATTGAATATGCGGTTTTTTAGATTGTAAGCTTGAGGGCAAGGAAATGTCTAAATGTCTTATTAACAAATTGTAAGTTGCTTTCATAGCCTTGGCTGAAGAGCGGGATATAAATGAATAG
>NC_056526.1:77783827-77788003 GCF_019175285.1 Sceloporus undulatus | reverse complement strand
TTATTATTATTATTATTATTATTATTATTATTATTATTATTATTATTATTGCAGTACAGCATAACCGCTTTCGCGACCAAGGGCTCTCATAACTGGCAAACATTAACCTTGGGTGCCTACAGCAGATGTCAGTGCTGGGGTGGGAGAGAGTGATCTTTGGCCTACTTATTTATTTATTTTTTACATGATTGTATATGCGATCAATCGTATTTGCATGGATTTTATTTTGCAAGTCATTGCTTCCATGTCGGGGTGGATAGTACGGCTGTTCTATCAGTTGAGGGAAGATGCCCATACCTTTTGGAGAGGCTTAATGGATGGATGGGCAATTCCATTGGTGCCATTTGGTCATCCCTGGAATGAGTCATACAGGAAGAGAGGGCGTTACCAGCTTAGAAAGGGTTGCTGATGCCCAGTTACCTTTGTCTTCCCACCTTTGTGCCCTTTGTGCCCACCCTAAACTACTGGCAAAGCACCATTTTTAAAAGCCTTCCACACTGATTGGCTCATTTGATTTGCAGACTAGACATCATTTATTTCTGCTGGCACTTTTCTTGCTCCTTCTGCTTTTCCATGGCAGATAACTCAAAAAAGTTGGGAGGGGAATATCATGGAAGACAGATAAGACAAAAGATTTGATAGTAATACAGGGCAAAGAGGCAGTCCAGATGCAACTAAATCAAAACCACGCAATATAATGTATATGAAAAAATCACAGCTAAGTTGAGAGTTTCTCAAAAATAAACATGTTCAATAGTGACATAGATGCATATGGCTGTTTGGTGGATTGTTTTTGGTCTTGTGTTTACTCCAATTGTACAGGTATAATATGAAGGAGACCCCAATTGCAATGCTTATTATCTCAGGTGCACATGGGTAATGATGGTGGTTACACTGCATGCACATGTTGAGTTCCCATCTGCAATCCAAAATTTTTCATCAAAAATATGAAAAAAATATTCTGTTCTCTACATCACAGAACCTATACAGGGAACTATTAATTTACAGTGGTGGTATAGTTCTTACCCCCACGCATACTCTTTTTTCCTCTCCTCCTATCTGCAGATCTCCAAGTAGAGGAAGGGGACAACAATACACAGGCAGATTTACAAGAGGGGGCTACTCCTCAGCTGGATGAAACCAGTGCTGGCTCCAGTGAAGAAGACTCACATGAACCTACACCATTTGTGCCAATCAAACCAAATGGTTGGTCATTATACCTTCAATTTGTACAGGAGGTACATTTATTTTCAATTCATATTTCAAGTTATAAAGAAACCTCATTTAGGCCAATGCACAGCCAGAGAGGCAGGCATCTTGATACAATGTGAAACTTTTCAAGGCTTGGCACAATGGAGCAACAGTAAAGTTTTGTGATGTTTTCATGGGTCAGGGAATCAATAAAGCACATATGCAATACTGTATCTTCAAAGGCTACTTTTGCAGTTTGGCAAGGAAGTTGTACAAAGGACATGTTGAGCTATACAGTATATTGAGTCATGTTTTGTTTTGGTGTTGTTTCCTGTCACTTTTTTCTACTTGGCACCATAGAATGATGGAGTAACTATACGTTTTGATTGGTCTACAGGCAGGTTGATGGTGGACATTTGAAATCGATAGATCACATTTGTGATATTTTTCTCCAATGGTGTCCCAGAAGTACAACAGCATCATTTCATGTAATAAGAGAAAAATAAAGAATCTAATTTACTTCATTGCATTCGTATATGGAATATCCTTGCAAAAGGTTTGTAAGCTGGGCACCATGGATAGGAAGGGCTTTTATGAGATTAACAGGAAATATATTGGGCATGGGATGCCAATAAATCTTGTGTGTGTGTGTGTGTGTGTGTGTGTGTGTGTGTGTGTGTGTGTGAGCATCATGGAACAAGTAACATGAGTTTTTTCACAGGACAGCAGCATGCAGTACATATATAGTGGCAGAGAAATAGTGACCTACCCAACCCTTCAAATCAAATTGTATATTATGTGCAAACACCGATGAAAAAACACAATCGTCCTGAACAGCATCTTGATAGATTCACTATGCATGTGTTCCTCATTCTGTATCTGAAGCAATAAATATATATATTTAACTATGTAGATATAAATCTACATTACTGTATATTTATATATATACACACACACACATGCACACATGTATATGTGAATATGACAATTTCCACTAAGTCATACAGATATACTCTGATGTTATTGTTTTTCAATACAGATATGTAATGGAGAATAGATATAATATTTATTACTGTACTTCATAAATATCATGTATATGTATAATATATATAACTGTTATTACCATAGGTACAAATGTACAAAAACTGTATGTAGATCCTGAAAGCCAACTGACCACCCACATCATCTCATGTTGAGGTTTATCTTTGTACATCTGCATATATTTGCCTATGTATATAACCGTAATTGTGTGGATTTCTGATGTGAGAAAGTGACTGAGTGACTGTTTCTGCAAGGTCAGCAACCTGTTCTGGGGCTCAAAATGTTATTAGTTGGCAAAGTAAAACAATAAAACAGCACTTTAGATATCTGTATCAATTTCTTTATTATGTAACAAATCTCTGGATATAGGTAAATGTTGTGCAACAATTAGACAGTAAATACACAAGGTATTTTTATTAATGTTTTCAACATGACAACAACCACCAGCTATAGTTCAAATTATACAAAGTGAAACTACTAGACAGCATGTATGTATAATCTCATTATTAATGTGCTCATTATGATACCAACCTATGATTAGAGGACAAAGTTTTTTTGAGTGAAACAAATGCACGGTACATAAGATATAATGAACATTCTGTGTCTTATGACCTAATCAAGTAGGATGCATTATCTATGATTGTTCCAGAAGAAGTCAACAAATTCCTGCCTTATAACCTCTCTCTCCTGCGTTTCCTCATCCTCAGGAAGGAAGTTGGCTTCATCCACTATGTAAATTGCAGGCCCAGGTGGGCAGAATGCCAGTATCTCACCATCGATCTCAACAATATTGTCCAAGATCACACATGCAGCAATGACAGAGTTCACATTTTCATCTGCCATCTCCAATGGGGCTGCTAGACATTTCAAATGTGCCTTTAGGTAACCAAATGCCCTCATAACCACATTCCTCACCAGGTTATGATGCTTGTTGTAGACTGCCTGATGAGGACGTAGGACACCCTTGAATGATGTAATCAACCAAGACTTAATGGGATAGGCAACATCAGCCAATAAAATTGGTCCTACTTGCTTCCCAGAGATTGCCACTGTAGGCTTCCCAGGTACATAGATATCCACCCACAATGTGTCCTGAATGGGAGAGATCCACAAGTCAAAACTATGATGATTTGACCCCACCCACCCTGTGACAAGGTCAATAAATCTCCCAGTATGGTCACATGTGTCTCGCAGAAGCATGAAATGTCTATGTTTCCTGTTGATGAACTGCCCACCCTGACGCACCAGAAAAATTATGTTTCAGTGACAGCCATCCATGACTCTGGTCACCTGTAGAACTCCCATAGCTTCACATCCAGTCATCACCTGTAAGGGCAGTGGAAAAGCGCAAGTGGCAATTAGTAATGTTCATAGTACAGCTAACAATTACAATGCAATGGAAATAGAAGGAGAGGAAGACCACATGCCAGGTGGATGGACTCAATCAGAGAAGGGACAAGACTAAACCTACAGGAGCTGAGCAATGTGCATGAGGATAAGAGGTCCTGGAGATGTCTCATTCACAGGGTTTCCATTAATCAAAGTTGACTTGAAGGCAGATAACAACAGCAATAAACAGAAAAGTAACTGTTCATAGTTTTTTAAAAAAATTATAGCCCTCAGAATAACCCAGATTATTCCGGCCTGCTTTCATGTTTACTAGCTAGTCTGGAGATTGCTGTACAACACAGACAGTTGTCTGTTATCTGGATCCAAAAAACCTGGCAACCCTAGGCTTGGATTAAAATACTCAGCTCATCCAAGAGTAAACCATTATGATCCTCATCCAGGAAGGAAGTGATAAACAATGAATGAGTCAAAATAGTTGTAAGATATGTAGAGAGATCTTGTAATACATTTGAGATGAACCGAAGAAGGAAGTTGGCAGCATGAGCTTTTCTTAGACTTAGTCTACTCCTCAGACTGGTCTCAAAAAGGTGCTAC
>NC_056526.1:77777226-77783802 GCF_019175285.1 Sceloporus undulatus | reverse complement strand
ATCTCTCTACATACTATTCTACAGACTAACATGGCTATATCTTTGAAATTCTACCACTACAGTTGTAAGAGGTCAGTGAAAATATACTTTCCATTGCATGGAATCATTAGTGATTATCAGAAAATATGGCAAGAAGCCAAGGATTGTAAAAAGGGATAAATGAGATGACAAAAAACAAAACAAAAAACATCTTAATGAGTGTTTGTGTGAAACTGGTTTTAGTCAACCACAGAATTATTAATGCTCAGAATCTTCCTTAGCTCAGAAGTTGCTTCTACATTATCTTTACAGTGAAATCACAGTAATGATTCTGCACAGGCTTTTTGTAACTGAACCAAATTGGGAATGGGACAAATAAACATTATTTAAAAGTTAATGATACTACTGTTTTAGTTCACCATAGTTTGCCAATGCTGCCTAGCATCTGGAAGTAATGGACCTTTTGGTATATAGAACAATTTATTTTGAAAGAAAATCTCCTTTGAAAAAGATAAAAATCAATACAAATATATGTTCCTTTTCTCAGTAGTCTTTTTAAAATTATCCTCTTGAGGATCTTATCAGCTTCTGTGTATAAGTTTTATTTTGAAGCTCTTGTGCAGTAATTATGATGTCTATAGAATGGATTTAATCTAATGTAATATTTTTTTAAAGTGATTGCCTTCAGGTGCATTTAACCACATCAGTCAAAGGGATGTTATTTCTATTTCTCTTTCAGACATGCAATTGGGAGAAAAGACTATGGAAGTATTGCAGACAGAGTGCATAGATGATTGCATCTTCAATGGACATCAAAGTGGCATCTTGAATTAAAGAAATTTGTAAGTACAAATGCAAAGAAATGCATGTGTACCTTAACTA
Source organism: Sceloporus undulatus (assembly GCF_019175285.1). Lineage (NCBI taxonomy): Eukaryota > Metazoa > Chordata > Lepidosauria > Squamata > Phrynosomatidae > Sceloporus > Sceloporus undulatus. The sequence continues at coordinate 77,782,941 of NC_056526.1, read as the reverse complement.
GGTGGTACCCTTCAGACTTGTGAGGTTGATCCCAGACTTTTTTGTTAACTGCCTTCAAGTCAGCCTTGACTCATGGTGACCCCCCTGTAGATGAGACATATCCAAGATGCCCTATTCTCTATTGCTCAGGTCCTGCAGGTTCAGGCCCATGACCTTCTTGATTGAGTATATCTATCATGCAGTCTTCCTCTCTTTCTGCTGCCTTCTACCTTTCCTAGCATTATTGTCTTTTCTAATGAGTCTTGCCTTCTCATGATGTGGCCAAAGTACAACAACCTCAGTTTCATCATCTTGGCTTCTAGAGAGAGCTGAAGCTTGATCTGTCCTAGGACCCATTTGTTTGTCTTTTTGGCCATCCACGGTACTCTTTTCTAGAAACACATCTGAAATGAGTTCCAGGGGACACCATTTCTGAGTGTTCTCAGAAATGGTGCCCTCTGGACGCAATGGGAACGCAATTGGAACGCCCGGCGGCAAAGGCGGCATTCCAATGTGCAGTAAAATGGGGTTCTTAGCCCCATCACGTTCCTGTCATGTTCCGTGCGCATCCGCGTGCGGGCACATTAGAACGCACTGGGGAACGTTTTAACCCTGGTGTGATAAACTTCATTGTTTAATACTGTGCATTGCTATAAGCCTTCTTGGCCACTTTCCCATGACATGGTTTGAGTGTTAAACTAGAAGGCTGGAGTCCAAATTCCCACTTGGCTATGGAAACCCACAGGTGACTTTGGACAAGTCACACTCTTTTGGCTTAAGAGGAAGACAATGTCAGACCTTGCCTGAAGATGAAATCTTGCCATAAAAACCCTATGATGGTTTGTCATAAGCCAAAGCAACAACAAAATATGGCTGAAATCCTTTTTGGGTACTGTGTGTTCATAAGGTGACTTACAGTTGTGGGAATTAGTCCTGTATAGGTATGCAACTTCCATATTCAGTAGAGGGCTGCAGTAGAAGTTAGAACATAGCAGAATTGGTATTTTAAAGCCTTCAGCCTGTAAGATCCTGCAGAGACCTGATACCTAAGAACACCCCCCCCTCCCAAAAAAAAAAAACCCCACGCAATTGCACTGCTCTTAACACACCTCTTCGCAGCTCTTCAGTTTCCCTATGTCTGTATCTGGTTCCTGCTTGCTTTATCCTGTTTGTTGCATATATTGTATTTTAATGTGAGGAAACCTTTGTTTTGCATATTTTTTCAGATTGTATTCACTTTTCATACACACATTTGACTAACTTGTGTTTCTTTTTGTATATTTGAAACTTGCCTATTGTTCCATGCATCTGTTTTCAAATATTAATATTTTATCAAACTTGTCCACAGTCATCCAGTAATCAGCCAGTGATGAGTATAGCTGAAGGAAAGCCCTCAGAGAAAGTTTGCTGTGGCTAAATTCCACACAGATCCCTATGTCTGTGCTGTTCAGTCATCACTGTGTCCCTCTTACAGAAACATGGTACAGTATTTCATTATTCCTGCTGTCTTCTGACATAAGAATGATGTTATACTTCACCTGAAGTGCTATTCTTTCTTCCCTGTCAGAATTACACATGCAGGGGGCTTATTTTGACTGTGGCAAGATTGTTACATCTCTGCTTATGCTCTTGAATAATGCTAATACTCTGCAGTGCAAAATTCTTGTATAATCCATCAGGCTGGCACCATTTACATACCTAAATGAGGAGAGGACTGCATATGCATCAGGCTGTCACTCTCACTGACCTCCATTTTTATCCTCTTTCCACAACTCTGAAGGATCTGGGACTCCAGTGTTTATGTTCTAGCTCTGCAAGTATGTACAGCTTGCAAAGTAAAACAGTAATTAATATCCTTCTTTGATATCTTAGTGTGATTCTGCAAGATGCCAACAATTATGGGGCATCTAAACTATCTTGTCACATAAATCAGTGAGGCAAGGTTATGTGTTGTTGATGAGACACCTTGGATGAAAGGCTTTTCTTATTACATATGCTGACACTTCAAAACGTCATAAATTGATTTTATATTTGGGTTGGGTATTCCCCCAAAAAACAAATTAGTTGTGCTCCAGAAACAGGAGGTTTCCCCAGATCATTTGGCATTTGCCAGACATTTTAATTAAAATGCAAGATGACAATTTACAATTGCTACCTTGAGGGACAAACTAAACGTGTCAGTAAATGCAAGACTGTTGCTGAATACAGCAACCATCCGTTCAGTTCTGCGTAACCACCTTCAATGTCCAGAACAGTCTACATCATCTTTTCATATTGTGACATTCCACATTTACTTTTTTCACCTCCATACCATCAAGGATATGTATGAGTTTTGTATTGGTTTTATAGGAATTTGCCCGTTTCTTCACACTCCACAGCATGCGAGTATTGTATCAAAGTTGCCACCTCTTTTTTTCTTCTTTCTTTTAAAATGCTTTGTATTTGAAATATTTATATTGATATTAGTTTGAGTTGGATCCCTTGGTGTTCAGAAATGCTAGTGATGCATTAGGGCTGCCACTTATTTCTTTCTGAAATGAACCTTATTTGAAATATCTATATAGCTATTGTAATGGAGTTCAGTGGCACCTTAAAGACTTGGGCTGAATCTTTTTTTGTATTTGCATAACCAGGGTTTACACTGGTGTAGTGCTTTTTCAGATGCTCTACAATGATTTATCTGGTATCTGTAATATTTTCGTCCCAGGTTGTGCAGTCTATGCTGAACACAGCTATAGGTCTATAATTTAAAGGATAGGAGGCAGTGCATTGATGCCAGTGGGCCTACTCTAAGTACAGTTAACTCTGTCTCCATCTCATAAAAACTGTATCTTACGTTTACCCATTTTATCCATCTAATAATCTTTTGAGGCAAATTAGAACAGACAATAGTGATTCCCAGAAATCTTCAGTGTTATTTTAATACTATGTTTTAATAGTTTAATATTTTATTTTACTACTTTACCTATGGATCCGAACCCAGTTCCCTTTGGTCACAGTCTAGCTTTCTAGACAATGCCTTTTCCACTTGCAAAATGCATCAGATACTTGTGGTGCCCACATCAGAGGGTACTTGAAAAAGAAATACAGTTATAACTGCTTACTTTTCTTTACAAGTATTCATTTGGTTGCATTGCATATTATATTTTATCTCTCTGTGTTCATGCTTTTAGTGCAACGTCTATCTTTAACCTTATAATTAAAATTTTTAATGTGGTACTTGGAAATATTGCAAAAACCAAAATATGTATATGAAAATGAGGTGAAACATTCACACTGCCAAATAGAAAGGGGACATCTTCTTCCCTGTTTGCTGATAATTTTCACACTCTAAACCTATTCTTCTATTAAATCTGGTTTAAACATAGTATCTTCTTCCTTCAGGGCTTTGATGTGGAGTTGTGATGTGAGTGCCTTCAAATGTGTTCTCAGCCTAACCATTTTAAAGCATCTTCAAAGGAGAATGGGAAGGTGCTGTTTCACTGACTGCAGAAGTGTGGATGTATTTGAAATATGTAATTGAAATATTATTGGAGGTAGGCCAGGTGAGCTCTTTCTTGTCATCCATCACTTATGACTATCTTATTTCTTTCTCCACTGAGTGATGAAGGTGTTAACGGAACTGTTGATACATATATTGTTTAACCAATGACCTTTCCAAACAAAGCATGTTTAAATAAAAAAAAAATGTATCATGAGTAATATGTTATTGCTACCTTTTCAGAAAGCCAAAGGACAAACCTTGGATAAAAGGCAGCTCAGTACAAGCAAATCTAACCCAAACAAAGTCCATTCACACTTTCAGGATCCTTTTTGCCCAGTTTCCACTAATAGATTCTTTCACTATTATTTGATAACTTTTATTGTTAAATTCACTGTATGACTTTACATACTCCTTCCATCTAGACCTTTTCTTTCAAGCCCCATAGAATTTACTTTAGTGTCTGCACAGAGTTATACTTGGAAGAAGCAAGGTTCTTAGAAGATATGTTTTGTTTTGTTTAATTTTACAATAATGCACAATAAAAAGAATATTCTTAGTGCAAGGATAAAAGAGCAACTTATTAAGCAAGCCCCATGTATACATTGTTCTCCTTGCCAAGGAGACATCTGCCAAAATATTTAATAAATGTTCTCTTTCCAAAGGACATATGCTATGTGCATATGGGTTACAGTAATCTGTGAGCCTCCATTAAGGAGGGCATTTTGCTAGTATATTTTCCAGGCGTGAAATACACAGAGGAGGAAAAGTTATTCCAGATAGATTTTTCCTCCATCTCAAAGTCACAACCTGAGTACAATGTTAAGTTCCTTAAAAGTAATAACTGGATACTTTTTTTTAAAAAAGCCACCAACCCTGTGCTCCTATGTTTCAACACTTTATATTTGCCATTTCCAAATCTTTACTTAATTTACTCATCTTAATTGCATGTGGCATGATAAAATTGCACTTTCCCCATTCTGTTTACACCTGCCATGCCTAATGCATGACCATGTGTGAGATTTACGAGAGCAGCACATGAAGCCTGTCATGGTTAATCACATTTGCAACCTTTCAGGTGTGTGACAGCACACTTCTGGCTGGGAAGCAGCCTATACATTTTAAAATTATTATTATTATTATTATTATTATTATTATTATTATTATTATTGATGGCTGATTTTTAAAACTGTACTCTAATTTGTGAGCAGACTTCTGGAGAAGGTAGCAAATGTAAAGAATAATCTGATTTTCCTTGTAGGAAAAAAACACCACCTGTACAGAAAGATAATATCCCAATAGTTTGAAAGATCACATAAACATGCATTTGTCCAAAGTATGGGAGAAGGAAATGACTGTAAAATACTCTATTTATATTCTCTTCTATTCCCAGTTTTATCATATCTGGAGCAAATATAATGAACTGTGATAGTCTTCAAGAAATAACTTTTTCATAAGTTCAAACAAGAGTTAAGAGTTAAGGTGCAAGAAATGAAATGGAAGAGCAAATTAATCTTGTAATTCGGTAAATTAGGTGGAAGGGAACTGTGTATGTTCGCTGTATTAAGGAATTTTGCCCTCCGATAGCAGATTAAAAATAATGAGATATTTAAGAAGAGATTTGAAGTAGAAGATTCAGAGTTATTTAAAATGCTTAGAAATGGATTAAAGAACATTGCATATCTAATGTACAAATCCAAACCATTTAAGTACAGCTGAGAACAGATTGTCTAATGGTTTTAATTTGTGAATCTGAAATTAATTCCAAATCAATGAAGAATAAACAGAATTTGGACAAATCCATGGGCTATTGCAAAATGGCTTACTTCACATTGCTTCCAAAGAGGGGTGGGGAGATCAAATAATTGTTACACTCCTTTATTTAATTTCCCAAACTAATGTTCAGAAAGAGTTTTTGCAACAGATGTGTATTTAAAGTTTTTCTATGTTAAGCAACTATAGTTGTAAATAACCTGTAAGTTGACTGAGAGATTAAAACAACAACAACAACAACGAAAAACCTTCATTTCTGGCTTTCAATAAAAACAGGAACAGCAATTGACAAAATAACCAATATTTACAATTGCTGCATTGAATCATATAGTTGGAGGTAACCCCATAGGCCATCAAGTCAGCCCAGAACATAGAAAACATCCAGTTAGAAGACAGTGTTCACAAGAAAGGTATTTGCTGATCAACCCATGAGACCGCACACAGAACTTGGATTGAAATATGCCCATTTTATTTAAAGTATC
>NC_056526.1:77736899-77777126 GCF_019175285.1 Sceloporus undulatus | reverse complement strand
TCCTTGCCTAGTGGGTCTTCTTGGTTTGTTCAGAGAGTTTGCCTTTGCCATCCTCTGAGGCTGAGAGAATGTGACTTGCCCAATGGTTTTTGGGGATTTGCCTTCACCTTCCCTTAAGGCTGAGAGAGTGTGACAAGCGCTGTGATGTCCCTTGTGTGCCACACCATTTGGACATGGTGCATGCGCCACGTCATTGACACGTACCCCATGTAAGATATTTAGCCTTCTCTGTTGGAGAGAATCAGATTTTCATTGAATCCTGGTCTCCAGAGTCATAGAATCGTAGAGTTGGAAGAGACTGCAAGGGCCACCCAGTCCAACCCCTTTATTCTGCCCTGCAGGAACTCTCAATCAAAACATCCCCATTGACAGATGGCCTTCCAGCCTCTGCTTAAAGACCTCCAAAGAAGGAGACTCCGCTGCACTCCAAGGAAGGAGTGTGTTCCACTGTTGAACAGCCCTTACTCTCAGAAAGTTCCTCCTAGTCTAACACACAAAGCTATATCCCAACTTCCTATCCAGGAAGAATGTCAAAATGTTCTCCATTTTGAGCATGACTGAGAAACATGAATTTATATTGTTTTTTATTAATGTTTTTGGCTTTTAGTTGGCGTGTTCTCCATTTTTGAACATCCTACCATTTGTCCTACATTTTTTCGTGCATCATGTCCTACATTTTTCCTACATTTTGTGTCTTGGGGGGGGCTCTTAGCATCTCAAAATGGTGACACTTAGTCTGGACCCCCCCTTCCCAAAATCCTGGCTACGTCCCTGGTGTGTGTGTGAGAGAGAGAGCGTGCTTTAAAGTCATCTGTTGATTTATAGTAACCCAATCAGTTTCATAGGTTTTTGTTAAGCAAAGAATAATCAGATGTGGTTTTGCCTGTTCCTGCCTCTAAAAATTGCATAGAGCACTTGGTATTTGTGGCAGTCTCACATTCAAGTAACTAGGGCTGATCCTGCTTAGTTTCCATGATCAGACAGGATCTGGTGTTGTTAGGATAATTTGACCCTGTAACAGTTTTCTGTTTACTTTATATGTTCAGTTTCAATAAACCCAATCTGAGCTCCTCACATATAAATATAAATTTTGCCTCTGCCAGTCAACCTTCCCCAGTCCCCTAAAGAACCATCTTTCACCTCCCAACCCCTTACCAACAGTCATTTCTTATTCTCATCTTCAGCTGTCAGATTCTCTCTCCTCCCAGCCAAAAAGCACCCAGTGTACTCTGACATTCTGCTTCACTCAGGCATCCCTCCTTGCCTTCACACCTTTCCTTATTCCCTTGTATAACAAGACTATCAAGCACCTTGTATTTACATAAACTACAGACCTACACAAACAGTGCCAAGCAGTCATACATCACAGAGATCACTGGAGGCATAAGTTGTTTCTTGAAATTTGAGTTGATTTATAAATATACATGCTGAGCATCATGGAAGAAAACAGCAGAGGACTCCTGCGTTCATCAGGACAATTGTTGGTGGTCTCCCAAAAGATATCTTTTGTCACTTTTTAAAATTAAGACTTTCTTTCAATGAAGCTTCTTACTATTTATGGCTTCCTTGAATGTATTATCCATGTAAGTTGTCTTGTTTTTCAGTACCATTTTCATATAAGGAATGCTATTTTTATTATATTTAACCCCGAGTGTTAAATACATATGTTGGAGTTTGTGTATATGCTTTATCAGGCCATTATTTCTATCTGAGTTTGTGCTTGAAAATATTCTGCTGTCTACCTCTGCAGGAATTGTTTACACACATTTTGAGACCTATTGCAGAATCCCAGATGTGCATTTCTGCTTGGCTTGTCAGGCATAAACTGCACTAAAAAGAGCCCAGATGTGCCTTTCCACTTGATTTCCCAGGCATGTGCCCAGCTGAAAAACTACATATATTTAAAAATGCAAAGTGCAATACCAGACAGATGGAAAAGGTAAGGCAGAGAAAGCGAGGGAGAGAAGAATGTCCTTTTGTGAAAAGAAAAGCAGGCAAGATTCAATCATCACAAGAGACCAAGGAGCAGGCAATACCATATTCATAGCTGAGTTTCCCATATCATTTTGGGTGTACTAGTTTGTTGCTGTTGTTGTTGTGTGCTTTCATGTTATTTCTGACTTATGGTGACCCTACAGTAAACCTAACATGGAGTTTTCTTCTTAAGATTTGTTTAAATGGGGTTTGCTTTTGTCTTATCCTGAGGTTGAAACATGTGATTTGCATGGGTCACCAATGGGTTTCATGGCAAACTGGGAACCCTGGTCTCCAACATTCTAGTCCAACATTCAAACCACAATGCCATGCTGGCTGTTATGGTGGAAGCAATTTATAAACGGCAGTGGTTTTTAGTCTTCAAGGCATTCAGTGTTTCTGCTTTGCCTTGTTGACTGACCACAGAACCTCTCTATATTGCAAAAGTTTATGGGGTTTATGCATTTTGTCATTATAATTTATATATTTTATAGTTATCATAATTGTAAACCACTTAGGCTGCTGATCCATTTTCAAGCACAATTCAAAGTACTAGTGATGACCTATAAAGTCCTACATAATTTGGTTTCAGGCTATTTGAAGGATTATATCTCTCTTTATGAGTCTCTTTGAGCTCTGATATTTTCCGGAGCAGCCCTTTTCTTCACAGGCTCATTTGCTGGGAATAAGAGAGAAAGCCTTCTCAGTGGCTGCTCCCTTGAAACTCCCTTCCTAGGGAGGATATATTTTTTGTTTGCCTTTTGCTTTCCAAATGAAAGCATTCATATGCCATCAGGCTTCTAGAAACTGGGACTGACTTTTAATGGTGTGTTATGCTGTTTTGTATAGTCTTTTAATTAATTTTAATGTTTCTAGCATTAGAAACTGTTCACTTCTCTTTTAAATAACTTTTGTATTTCTACTTTCATTGATGTTTTTTGTCATTTTAAATCTGTATTGTTTTCAATGTGAAAGAAAAAAGTGGGATATAAATGAATACAACAACAACCTGATATGAATTTATTTTTTAAAAAAAAATTTAGATGAGCAAATAAACAAAAATTATTGCAAACAGGACTAATAAGATGACAATGACTGTGTTGTTTCCAAGATCAGCCATCATTACAATGAGGAGTCACATTCAGATAGGTCGGTCCACATTTTATGGAGTCCTTGGCTCCTCAAACTTTGTAATGTATCTCCCATCAATCTTGAACACTGAGATTTCTCCACAGCTTCTTGTATATCTCTTTTCAAGTATGGCCCCTTTATGAATTACAACTAGCACCTAGAGGAGGTGAAGTCATTGGGAAATTATGCTCTGCCAGCCCTTTAAAGGCCTCAGTTGACTGCTGAGATGACTTCTTTCAGCTCCGCTAATTGAGCACACTGGGAGCTCTCCATGGTACTGAATGACCAAACCAGTACTGAACTGACTTACCTTTATATGTTCTGACCTGCTGTGACCTGAATAACTATAACCTGTATGACCTTAACCTGATGTACTTGACTGGACCCAATTTACATTGACCTTACAGACTCATCCTGATCCTTTTGATTTGAACTCATTTGCTTCATCGGGATTTGTATGACGTAGACCTTCTGTTTCCCTCATGGATACCTGGCTCTGAAAGTAGGCTATGATAACGGCAAATGAGGCTTAGCACAAGAAAAAGGGGAAATGACATTGAGAAGTGTAGCACCAAAAGAAGATGGAGGGTAATGTTTTTAAAAAATCATAATGGCCAAGTCATTTTTGGCATTCAGAAAAAATTAGCACAAAACACAGGGAGACATTTTGCCTGAAATTCATCTCAGTTGAGCCAAAGTCTTCCACTCTCAGAAATCCTAAACACTTTTCAAAGGGCAAGCCAAACAGTTGTGGAGGAATGAAGAACCACGTTTCTAAAGCAGCAAAGCAAACTTTCTTAATGACGAAGGAACCTGAGCAGTCAGGATGTTATTTTTAGAAGCTGATTAAATAATAATGGCAATTATAGAAAAATACACATATGGCCATTACTCTTTAAATTTTGCTGCTAGTAATTATGATAACTGCAGTAGAAAACACCTCACATAGCCATACAAACTAATTAAAATGTTATTTCCATATTTGTAATGAACTGTTTGTGCCCCTGGCTAAACTCTGCTGAATAAATACCTCAGAGCTCCCATATTTGAGAGAGAGAGAGAGAGAGAGAAGGAAGGAAGGAAAGAGGAAAGAGGAAGTTACATTTCTCTGGTGTCTAACTCTGAATCATGCCCCGTGTTGTTACCACATTAGCAAGATGTTAAAAGTCTGAGGAGACCTGTATGTCAGGAACACATTATACATAACTCAAACTTCCACTTTTACATTTTTTAGACTTCTACAGATCATGAAAGAAGAATCTTGTTGGATATATAATCTTCCATGTCATGGCAGCAGTTTGACTTTGGCATCATCTTGAACGATGTGAGAAGATTCCAAAATAACCTCAGCCAGTAATGACTGTTTTGTTGCCTTAAGGCTATCAAAACAGTGGACTCATCAAACCAGTAAATGGTCCAGATCAGGGGTAGGCAACCTGGTTTCCACCAGACATTTTCTTCTATAGCTTCCATGCTCCCTGGCCATTGGCTGGGCTAGCTAAGGATTATGGGAGCTGTAATGCAAAACATTGGGAGAGGGGAAACATCAGGTTTATTAACACATATTTGGAAGAATCCAATGTTTTTGAAAGTAAGCAGCTGTAGATCTTCCTATATGGGATAACACTGGCTACTGCATGTAAGCGAGTCTGAACTTTCCAAAGAAAAGAAGAATACAAGTATAAATAATGCAGACATAGAGTGTCTGGACTTGTGAGCCCACCTTTGCACAAGCAAAGATTCTAGTAAGGGAATTCCAGCTGCAGTGTTAAATTGAGAGTGTAAGGACCATGAACTTATTTATTAAGGAGTAGATTCCTGTCAGTAAACCTGCCTTGGACCGTGCTATACAGAAGGCTTTTGATCCAAATGGTTTACAACTACATGGTTCCTCCTCTTGACATGGAAAATAAATGTTCCTTCACCTGTTGGCTCTGTAATTCAGGTGTAGACAAAGTAGAATCTGGCACCCTCAAAGCTTTGCCTAGAGAGGTTCAGAAACACATTGAAAATCCTCCATGGCCCCTAGGGAAAATTTCTAGTGGATATTTGTAAACAACAACAACAAAATATGGCTTGGTGGGAGGGGTGTTGCCATCCAACTCAATGTGGTGCCCAGCCTCCAGCAATTGGACTCCATAACGCTTTGAATTGAGGTCCATGCTAAGCTAAATAGCTCCACTCTGCGTAGAGAACTATCATCATTTGTTAGTGTTTGGACTGATTTAAGACATTTTCAGTGTAGCCAGCATGGCGCAGTGGTTTGAGTGTTGGACTATGTCTCTGGACACCATGGTTCAAATCCCAGCTCAGCCATCAAACCCAGCAGGTGACCTTGGGCAAGTCATACTCTTTCAACCTCATACTATGGTAATGGCAAATCTCCTCTGAACAAATCCTGCAAGAAACCCCCATGTTAGATTTGCCTTAGGATTGCCATAAGCAACCAGAAGGCATGCAGCAACAAGAAGACAGAGTAAGTGGAACTTGCTGCCTCAGAGCATGATGTTGTCTCTTTCTTTGGAGGTTTTTAAAGAGGCTGAATGGGCATTGGTCAGTGGGCGCTTTGATTGTGTATTCCTACATGGGAGGGTTTGAACTTTATGGCCCTTGAGATCTCTTCCAATTCTATGGTGTTCTTATGAATGTTATTTCCCAGTTTTGGCTCTATCCAAGGACATGTTAGAGAGTTCACAGTATTTCATCCATGAATTTCTAGGTGGGCAGAAGATGTGATGAAAAGTTCAAAAGTGAAAGTCTATATATATATATATATATATATATATATATATATCCATCCAGAATCTCTTATTTACTTATAGATGCTCCAGTCATTTCTCCTGTCTATGACATTCCCTAATGGTTTCCTCCCCTCCTTATATGTGTGTGTGTGCATCTATATTCAAAGCAACATTTGCTACATGTATAATATGCAATGGAGCAAATGCAGACATCACAGTAGCAGCTTGAGACCAGCCTTGCGTGCAGCCAAATTTCTCCTCTAATCCTCTTTCCCTGTTCTGTGCCTCTGAGGTACTGGCTTCATACCTATATAGCTTTGTAAATGTGTATAAATCTCTTCTTGGGCCATTAGAATCCCATAGCCATCAGTGGGAAGGCAAGCTGAACTACACATGAACCAATTAAATACACCAGCTAATAAGTATGGCATACTGGTTGCCTCAGCTAAAAAGTTCAGGGCAAGCATGTGTGCTCGCACACACACAGAGTGTCTATGTGGAATAGTAATGTCCCATTCATACATGTACTACAAATTGTAGCTGAAAAAGGAGAGATTTTTAAAAGCTAAAACATCACATCTGATTATTTTTGCTGAACTGCTGCTTCTTATTAACCTCCAAGGAATGTCTGCCATGGGAATGGACTGCCTGGCCATTAAATATTCAGTTCAGATAGTGAACAAGAAGAAAGAAGCAAATGGAAGAAAAGGAAAGGAAATAACCATTTGCCCTCCTGTGTGGTCTTGTTCTCCACTCCTGCACTGAGCCATTTAATTGGATGACTGCATTAGTAATTACATGCCACTTTGTCCTCTCATGTGGTCTTCTGCCTCAAAATTACTAGCTGTCCTCCTGTATTCAATGCTTCACATGCCACTTTAGGACACCAAGACAAATCATTTCCCCCTGTCTAGCATTAATTTATTCACTTCTGAACAGTCTACAGCTAACCTGAGCAATGAACAGGGAAGGCTGTCTTATTGCATGGTTAAGTATTTGTTCATCTAGTCTAGGATTGTCTACTGATGTGACTAGAAATGGCTTCCCAAGTATTGATTCCCAGCTCCTGGTATGTCATATTTCTAACACAAGGATGACCCTTCCAATGCAATTATACTCCCACTCCAGTCATCTTCACTCATTTCTATGCTGGCTGGAGGTGATGGGAGTTAGCATCCAGCAACATCTGAAAGAGTTCCCTTATTTCTGCATTACAGTGGTGCCTCGGGTTACGAAAGTAATTCGTTCCGCGGCCGCTTTCGTAACCTGAAAAGCCTTCGTAAGCCGAAATGCCATAGGCGCTAATGGGGAAAAGCCGCGATTCCGTGCGAAAAAGCTGAAAAAAGCACCAAAAGTTTTTTCGTAACCCGAAAAAACATTCGTAACCCGGAACAATAATTCCCTATGGGATTTTTTCGTATCCCGAAAATTTCGTAACCTGGGTATTTCGTATCCCGAGGTACCACTGTAATCATTATCAGAGATCTCACTGAAGATCTTCTCCATGTAAAGTATGTTGCCTTTAATTGTTCTTTAATCTCTCTTGGAGCAAGAAACAAAGTAACCACAAGCCTGAACTGTCTTGGCCAATGGGCAAGTAGAAACAGTATTTACCAACATGTGGTATCCTCTCTTCGGGTTCATCCTTGTAAACTCATGCTCCCTGTGCATTAAGCTATCCACTGGATGCTCTGAGCAAAAAGGGTCCCGTAGCCCCAAATGAAAGATTGATATGCCCCCTGATTTAGCCACAAGCTACCCATGTGTCTGCCATAATGCTTGTTGAAGGTCTCTCCAACCCCCCTACCCATTCTAGATTAGAAGTAGCACATAGGCAGTAGGTGTAGTCCCTAAGGGACATAAGAAAGAAATTGTAACATCTCTTTATCCCAATTGTAAATATTATGGGTGTTGCAGCTATATTTCTAGAAATTCTCTTACCATACTTCTAGAAATTCTCTCTATTTGTGGGCAAGGAAATTTGGAAGAGAGAGATACCTTTCCATAGAATTTCTCCAGAGGGAAAAGAAATTCTCCCTGCTACATGTTGTTTTTCTGCATAGGAATCCATGTAGTTGCACAAAGTGTGTAAACTCTGAGTTCATATAATTTTGCATGATTTGTGCAAACACAGAGATTCCTGTGCAAAAAAAATCATCTGCAAATTTCTGGCATGTATCTTCTGTTCAAAAGGGGAAAAATATTTGCACAGAAATAAGTGACCAAATGATTTAGCACCCAAAAAAAATGTGTTCTGTGCAGGAAAACCACATGCATTTTTGGGCATAGGCATTTCCTTTCAGTGAAGTTCTGCTGTATTAACTGTGTTCAAAAACTATGCAGAAACCATCCTAAGGGTTGTCTACACTGACAGAAAAAAATCAGCTTCATCTCACATTTCCCTGGTCTGTAGTGAGGTGTTTAGTGTCACATCTACTTGAAATAAACCAGAATCAAGTTGTACTAACACACAGTTCCTGTTCCCAAATGCAAACCAGTACAAAAGGGTTGCATTATTTTTTCTTCTCAGCATGCCAAACCCTATCAACCAATAGCCTTATTGTTTATCTGTCAATACTGTTTATTTTGCCAGCTTTTACTCTCATTGGCTGCCTTCCTCTCCATCCAATACTCTTTCCCACCTTTGCATCCAGGTGAGTGATAATGAGAAAGGGTGGGAAATCAAAATGTCTCTTCCTGTGGATATCTGTTAATTTATTTAAAATAATTTTATTTATTTATTTATCTAATTTATTTGAAATAATGTGTTTTCAAATTTCTTCAGATGCACACGCACATACATACATGGAGGATGGACATAAAAGAGGATCCAACAATTATCATCCAGTTAGTCTGACATCTATACCAGGAAAGATTCTAGAGCAGAACATTAAACAGTCTGTGAACATCTAGAAGGCAATTCCATAATCACAAAAAGTCAACATGGGTTTCAGAGAAAGAAGTCATGCCAGACAAATCTTATCTCTTTCTTTGATAAAATTACCAGCTTTTAAGGGAATGCTGTGGATATAGTATATCTTGATTTCAGTAAGGCCTTTGACAAGGTTTTCCATGACATTCTTGCAAACAAGCTTGTAAAATGTGGACTAGACAAGGTAACTGTTACATGCGGCTCCTTTTCATCCTGGAGAGAAGTGACCAGTGGGGTCCCACAGGGGTCTGTCCTGGGCCCAGTGCTATTCAACATCTTTATCAATGACTTGGATGACGGAATTGGGGGCATACTTCAAATTTGCAGATGACACCAAATTAGGAGACGTAGTTAATACTCCAGAGGACAGGATCAAAATTCAAAATGACCTGAATAGACTAGAAAGCTGGGCCAAAGCTAACAAAATGAAATTCAACACTGAGAAATGGAAGGTACTGCATTTAGGGTGGAAAAAATGAAATGCACAGATGTGGGATGGGGACACCTGGCTGAACAAGACTACATGCAAAAGGGATCTAGGAATCCAAGTAGACCACGAGTTGAACATGAGTCAACAGTGTGATGCGGCAGCTAAAAAGGCCAATGCAATTTTAGGCTGCATCAATAAAAGTATGGTGTCTAGATCAAGAGAAGTAATAGTGCCACTGCATTCTGCTTTGGTCAGACCCCACCTGGAATATTGTGTCCAGATGGCCCTTGTGGTCTCTTCCAACTCTACGATTCTATGATTCTATGGCATTGCCCATCTCCTTCACATTTCCAAAATGGGTTGCCATATTACCTAGTTAAGTGGGTTTTAGCCACATTCTAGGAGTATTGTCCTCAGGACCATTTCCATAATCAGAAAATAGTTTCTGGCTCACTTCACAAGGGACATCAGTGGGGAGCAGTAGGCATGTAGTTCTGCAAATTCCCTAAGAGAAGTGATGTGATCTCCTAATCCTCATTGGTTGACTAGCCTGGCCTGTGATTTCATGAGGACCCATACTTGCAAATTCACAAGAGCCTTCCTCTAGTCTTTTCTTTTGATTCTGAAATATCAGCAAATGGGATGCCAATGGCCTGGCAACCCTTCTCAAGAAGAGAAATGTGGAGTTTCTATTCATAGATTTTTCACTCTTGATCCCTCACAGCTTTATCATTCTTCACAGAAAAGCCTTTCAGCGTTCGTCCTTGTGAACATCTTCTCTACAGCCTGAACAGATTACTTCTTTGCTATAGCTGTTTTAGAATATTGTGCTTGTATTGACAGGTATAAGGCTTTGAAGCCTTGACAGTCACCTATAGCAAAGCACAAAAAGCGGTATAAGCCAGCACTAGTACCATGTGATATTTCTCCTTCACCACTGAGTGAGGCTCCATCCTGTGCAGAAGTTCTATAAGAAATGCTTGTCCTTCTTTTCTGAAACACAGAAGGTCTTCAGGGAGATCAAAACTAAGGATTGTTTTCAGAAGAATGATATGGGGGTTGGGTTGGGGTGACAATAATTTTCACTATTGTCTGTACATGTTAACCTTCTGAAAATGCTTTTCTAAACTGTGAATTTATTACAGCTTTAAAAGATTTCTTTTTTCATCCCGAGCCTGAAAAAGGGCAGAGCACAGGTAAAAGACAGAGCACTAAAAAGCAAGTCTGAAATACAATTTCCAGGGTGACTTTACCTGCATACAAAATAGTAAGAGGTTACCATCCCCTCAAATAAACTGGCAGCATTGCTAGCAAAGAAGATCTTGTTGCAGTCAAGACAAAATGCCCCTTTCCTGTTTTCAAGGGGGAAAAAATTTAAACTTTTCTTTCACAAAGTTTAGTGTTAAAATGTTTATCTTACGATTTAAACATCTCAAGACACTTTGATTCTGTCAGGTTTAGTTGCTGAAATGCATGTAATTTCCTTATGGTTGGGTTCAAGGAGGTAAGTTTTCATAAATTTTGTTCTCATATTCAAGAATACATTTCCAATAGGAATTAGTTTGATTATGTTGCCATCCGCATGCTTCTGAGAATTATTTGCAAATATTATCCACACATAGCCATTCACAACTTCCCAAGTATATCTCCATAAGGTAGCGATTTCAGTCCAAAAAACGCTACTGCACAGAAATGTTGCTTTTTATGCAGAAAATGCTGGTTTTTGTGCCATAAAAAGTCTATTCCTTCCACCACAGAACAAGTACTCAGCTGTGGATATTCTTCTAAGATTGTACAGTGTTCAGTGATTTTCTTGCAGCAAAGAGAAAAATGGGGAAATGATTAATTTAGCACAGGAAGGAGAATAAAAGCAGGACACCTACAATTTCTATTTCTATTTTAGGAAGATATTGACAAAAAATCATCATCTGTGGCAGAACTTCTGAACACTGTAGGATCCTCTTACTTTGCAATATGGAGCATATGGAGTATGCAGATACCTGTGACTAGCATGTAAATACCAGTGATGTAAACTCAAGAAACTGACTTGGACTCAGTTTGCTTCAGTGACTCCACTTGGACTTGACTCAGCAATAAATGTTGCACACACTTCACTTGACTAATGACTTGTATAAATTCTGTGTGTCTTTCACTTTGAGCAGCATGCAAGACTTGCCCCCAGAGCACAGGACGTGTGTCTCAGAAAGGTACAGCAAAAGTGTTAGGCACCAGGCTTGAAGTGGAAGGATCCTTCTAAAGTTGCCTACAATGTGCAGCAGAGACAAACTGCCAGGCAAACCTCAACCCGCACCTCAGTCTCATTGCCTAAACATGCCTTTCACCCCCTTTCATTCTGTTCAGGTTGGCTCTCAGATTGAGACTCAGCTCAGCTCAAGACATGAGAATATCTTGCAAAGGTTTAAGACCCAACCTGAGACTTGAAGGTAGAGAATTCAGATTTGACTCGAGACTTGGAATAAAAGACTTGAATATAGCACTGGTAAAAACAATGAGCCATATGCACATTAACTCATGTGCATGAACTCTTTTCTCTCCCTCAGACATACATAATGAATTAGGAAGACAGCACATACAAGGACTGTACTGAAGTATTTCAATATACAGTATCTCTTCTCCAAAGGTAGCAGATGAACTCTCCAGGGGGGAGTGTTTAAGGTTGTCAGGTGAGATAGGAGACAGGGTTTCTGTACTTTTAATAGCTGTATAGTAGAGAGAATTTCAGCAGGTGTTGCTTGCCATCTCATCAGGCAAGCCTTGCTAGCTTTTGCCTTATTTTGTGAAAGGAAGCCTCAAAATGACAGACTGTTCTGGCAAGGGAATGATTATACAGGAGACCAGTCCAGCATCACTAGAGAATGTTTATTGCCCTGGAATCCTGGTTTGCTCCTCTTCAGCTTTTTGAAATGATTTGTTAGAAATAACAAGTTCCTTGTAATTAATCTCTTTTCCCAGATAACAAAGATGTAACAAATCCCTTTAAAGTGTTACTGTAACTGATTCATTGGAGGGTGTGCGTGAATGAGATCCTACTGCTTCAATGTATTTCACATCAGTGGTTTCCAGCTTCTGATATATGAGCATTTAAAAAAGAAAGTAAAAAGGTATCTGTTGCACTTACTTTTGAACAGCCAGACAGTAAAGAGTTATCATTAAAATAATAATTATAGATATAGCTAACTAATTTTAATTACAACTCAATGTGTAATGACTTTGTTTGTTTGTTTCCCAAAGTGACTTTCCAAGCTCTGATTTTCTCCCACAACAAAACATTCACTGGGATTAACAAACATTAATCACAATGTTGTCACATATCCTTTGGGTGTCTAGAAATCTTTACAATCATCTTTGCTAACCTTTTTGCCCTCCTTGTGGCCTCTGTCCAGTGAGAAGCATCTAAAGGCTATACACTGGCAGAGCAATAAAATGAGTCAACTCATTGCAATTCTGGACCAGAACTCAAGTTAACATTCAACAGCAAGTTTATGATGCCTAAGAACAGCATCATCTTTGCTTCCAGGGCATGGTTTCAGTACAAACTTTCTTGCTGCAACTGAGCATTAAAGATTGTTAACGGAAACCTATTTCTCTTCCATTAACAACAGTACTTGCAAAAACCATGTTTGGTCAGTGGGGAGAAATATAATGCATCATGGACAAACTTGGAATGTGTTTACTGTTCTGGAAGTCTTTTAAGGCTAAAACGCAACACTATGGCATAAACATGGACTGCCCAAACCATCAGGACCACTTCCTTCTGTTCTCCCTCTGCTACATGTGATGATATGAT
Source organism: Sceloporus undulatus (assembly GCF_019175285.1). Lineage (NCBI taxonomy): Eukaryota > Metazoa > Chordata > Lepidosauria > Squamata > Phrynosomatidae > Sceloporus > Sceloporus undulatus. The sequence goes on along the minus strand of NC_056526.1, from coordinate 77,764,110 downwards.
TCCATGGGTGACTGTAGATGAAGTCTGGAATGTAAATTCATACAACTGGCTTTTCCCAAGTTCTAGGATTCCCTCCCATGGGGGACTCAATTCACTCCTTGTCTAATCCTTTTTCCTCCATCAGGCAAATACTTGACCATTCTCCCACCAAGAGACCCAAAGTGGCATACAAAATTTAACACTTGGCTAAAAATGTATGATTACAAAAGTTAAAAACAGCACCACAGGTTTCAGTTCTGTTCACAGCACATGGTTAAAAATAGTGGATTTGGAAAAGACCACAGGGGCCATCCAGTCTAACCTCCTGCCATACATGTTAAAATCTCTTCAAAACATAATCAAAATATACGAAGTAAAAACAGAGCATACCAGTTTGAATACATTTCTGTCATTTGAATAAAATCAGTCAAAACCTGTCTAAATAAAAAATGTAATGGTTTGTCTGTGAAAAGAGGACAGGGAGGGCACTAACTGAACATTCCCTTGGAGGGAGTACCACAGGTCTGGGAACAACCATGAAGAAGGCTATCTCCTATATTCTCACCAATCACTCTTGTGAAGGTGGCACATCTTAGGACTCTGGTCAGCAGTTCATTTGCCATTTATGCTACTGTGGCAGAATTATCTTTTTAATGGTGTGTACAAATCTTGGACAAATCTGAACAAATCTTGTCAAGAGAACCAGCGATAGACTCACCTTAGGGTTGCAACAAGTTGGAAATGACTTGAAGGCACACAACAACAACAACAACAACAACAACAACATATTTATAACTCTAGAGTCCAGGGTTTGAATCCCTGCTCAGACATGGAAGTCTAGTAGATGACCTTGGACAAGCCATACTCTTTCAACCTCAGTGGAAGTCACAAAAAACCTCTTCTGAACAAATCTTGTCAGCAAACCCTGTGATAGGTTCACTTTAGAGTCTCCATAAGACAGAAATGACTTGAAAGGCACACAACGATGACAACAACAACAACAACCATTTATTTTCTATGTTTTAATGTGTTCTTGCTGTTGTAATTTAGTATCTTTAATAGTTCTACTTATTTAAGCTTTTTAATCTGTATATCGAAAAAGGTTGTGTTGCTTTTAAATGTGAGGCAAAACAAACCAACATGTATATGCCATCTTTGGGGGGGGGGGTGGAGGCATGGCATTTAGATGACAAACACCCCAACACTGCTCCTAAACTCGCATCACACCACCCAGCTGCCCAGACAGCAGGCAGTGTTGTGGTGCTTTGGTGGCACACTGTTTATACACCGTATTCTGCGGGAGCACTGAAAAGGTGCCACTGTGGCAGAAAGGGTGGCTTTTTCCTCCCTAAAAAGGAGCGGCATTTTGCAGCTTCTTTTTGGGCCAGAAAAATGCCAGATTGGGGCCACAGCATGTGGTTGCAGCAGCCCCAATCCAGCAATCAAAGGGGCTGCATCAAGCCTCACCCCTTTTAGGGCTGTCTATACTGGCCCATACTTTGTTTTTTTGACTTAATGTGAGCCACCTTGGTCCCATAATGGGAGAAAAGTGGGATATAAAACAAATAAATATCCAGTACAACAGCAGCATTGCATAAGACATTGTATACCATTGTATAAAGATGAAAAGACCAAGGCTTCGTGGTAGGCTCTAGAAGCACAGTGCAACCTCTGGTTCCAGTTTAAGAAACCTCCCATACAGTACATTCTCTTCATAACTATTCCATTGTATTGTGTCTCAAGTGGGCTTTTGGAGAATGTGAATATAATTTATATTACATGTATACATTATCATTAGATATGTTGCATTTCAACCCCCAAAAGCTACAGTCAACTTAGTGAATGTCTAGGGTCTGTGGGAGTTGTAGTCTGAAACATATGGTAGCCCCTTAGTAGTCCCCATTTAACTGATAGTTCCCTTCACTTCAGATGCTTCAGCAATCTTTACAAACTCCCTGGAAAGACTCAAGAGAGTTATCATACATATACACAGAGAGCTATTCAGTGGGACCTCAATATCCATGGAGTTGCCATCTGTGGATTTGTCCATCCACGGAGGGCAAGCCCACATTGTCTCCAATGGCGGCACATGCACACGACACCATTAGGGACAGCCCTGTTGTCCCCAGTGATGGTACATGCACTTGGCCACGCTGCCATTAGGGACATCCTCATTATCTCCAGTGGCAATGTGGCCATGTGCACATGCCACCACTGGGGACAATGGAGGTTTGAGCATCTGTGAATTTTGGTACCCATGGGAAAGTCCATAATGGATCCCCTGTGGATACTGAGGGCCCACTTTAGTTCCAAAGAACCCCACAGAGTCGACACTGATTTGGAACTTCAGATGCATTGAGCATTTACTAGTTAAAGGAACCTCTTTTTGATATCCTAATTAGGGAACAATCCTTACTGAACATAGCAAAACATAGTACAGTACAAGCATACATACATAGCATTGCATTGTAAGCATCTATGAAACATGACACATCTCTGAGTCACCACCAGTTTTTCCCTCAAGCAAAATTTGAGGTAAATTTTGAGGGTCCCTCTTGCCTGAAAGATCTTTAGAAGTGTTAAGAGTGCTTCAGTGACCTTATCAAACATTCCTCAGAGCATTCCATAGATATTTGCTCCCGTCCAAACTCATATTTGAGAAATATTTCTTAAAAGTGCACACCATAATCTGTCAGCTTACTAATTCATTTTCCAGATGATTATTTTACAGATGAGTGGGTCATATTTAATTTAGATTTGATTTCCCTAAATCTTCCCTTGGGTTAAACCCACTTAACTGATTAATATACTGAGAAGAACATGCTAGTCCTACATAGCTTGATGATGTTCAAACATAGCTATTAACATTTGTAAAATTCTATGAAGCGAAGTGAAGGGAACTATCAGATGTCTATGAATGCTTTGTTAGCAAAGTTCTGCTGTTGCTTTGTGATGTATTGGCCTATGTATCTCTGAAACACAGAAAGGAATAGCAGAGGACACTATGCTTGGGGAGTCCATGGGTTTCTATATGAAAACTTCTTGTTCCTTAGACATTTGGAAAATTTCTCCAGGAAGTGTTGGGACATAATTTACCCATTTGGGTCCTACACTAGCCAGTGGTGTATCTAGGGATGGATGGAAAGGACAGTAAGAACAGACAGGAGGTCTTAATACTCCAGAATCTGATAGCTTATCACCATGGGCAGGGGATTAATAGGAACACTAGTCTAGAACTTGGTACAGCCCTCATTCTCCCTGAAGACTTACTTATTTACTTATTTACTTATTTATTTCTTGCCTTTCTCCCCAAAAGGGACCTACAAATAAACACATCTAGAAATAAATTACAATAAAACAATTGAAAATGTCATCTAAAAATAATATAAAATTACAGACATTAAAACCACACTAGAAACATGATACCCACCCTATACAACAAAATAGTAAGCTTGTTGCTGTTTTTGCAACTTCAAACAGCCCATACAGTTAACTATTCCTAAATAAAAAGACATGTATACATCCAAAATTTAGCATTTTGAGATTAGACATGTCTGGAATGCTTCTGCTTGACATGTAAGTTTTATATGTAAGGTTTTTTTTGCTTGCTTGTTTTTCTAAGTGGTGTGTGTGAGTTTGTGTGGATGCATGTGAGTATATGTGAGATACAACATCCTCTCATGTGATTCTTTCACTTTATGACTGAAATAGTACAACCAAAACACAAACTTACCATGAAAACCTCAACCCTACACACCTATAGCACTTTGCTACTGATTTAACTGCCATGGTTTCATCCAGTGACATCTTGGAAGATGTAGTTGGTCAAGTATTTAGAATTCTCCGATAGAGTATTCTAGTGCTGCAGTTCAAAGGGATGCTTCTCTAACTATCTCAGACTATCTGATGCAGCAGGCCAGTATTTTCCTCCAGTATTTTAGGGACTGGTCCCATGTTTATGCCACATTATTATTGTACTTGCATAGTTTCCTAGGAACTCACCATGGACTGACCATAGATCATGCTGGTTCACAGAGATTACTATTCTATGTAAAACTGCACATGAACTCTTTAGCAGAGTTTTCTAAGGGGCTGCACAGATGGGTGGCTGGATGCCAGCTCTTTTCCTTCTGGATTAGTGCTGCAGCAGCTGCATGCAGCAACACTGATCCACTCCCTCCCTCTAGGGAGCAAAAAGAAGCTGCACTAAGCAGCTTCCTGGAAGGGGCGTCATAAGTGCCACTGCGTGGTATAATGATGCCCCTTCTGTCCAGCACCATTTAGCACACACTGTGTGGGTGGGCACATCCCATAATGGCGGCTGGGTGGCATGGTAAGGGCTTGGAGCATGGGAACGCTCAGCCCTCACCACATGTAGAGGCCAGCGCTTTTTGCCGGGCTGTTGAGCCCCTAAATTTCAAACTCCTAATCCTTGGAGTCTGAGTTAGGAGAGAATGAGGCCCTTGTTTGCTTGTAGCCTACGTTTTTAGCCTTGTGTTTTGAGCACCCAAGGTGAAAAATGGAACAATTCTGACAAAGATTTATCGGCGGGGTACAGACCGCCGCTTTGCGGCAGTCTGCCGCCACCGCCGGCTAGTCTATGGGGGAGCCGGAGCCTCCACACGGCGCGGCTCCCCTGCGGACTGAAAAAGAAGCTCCAAAATGGAGCTTCTTTTTCCGTCGTGTTTGCGACGTAGCAAGGCGCCAGGGGCGCACTTGCTACGTCACAAGGGACGCGACGCGTACGGACGCTCAGCGTCCGATACGCAAAGATGGCGCCAGCCATGTAGAAGGGCCGGCGCCATCTTGTACGGACAGAGTCCGTACTAGGCCCAGGGGGGTCTAAAAGAGACGCCCCTTTTTTAAAATGGGACGTCCTCCGGACATCCCAAATGCCAGTGCAGAAAGCACCATCATCTCCAGTTCAATGCCTTGCCAGAATTAGGCTGTTTGATATAATACAAACCTACAAAATACAAGCAGATTAATTGTTTTCAGAAAAACTTCTCAACTACCAGAGCTAGTTGGCTAAAGGCACTAGGATAAATTAACAATACCACAATTACATTTTAAAAGTAACTTTTTCAGTTGTGGTTTCAACTACAGTTGGAAGAAGGAGGGAAATAATGAGTAGGGAATGAAATTATGAGTAGTGAGTAATTATTGAACCCCAGTGTGTGTGTGTGGGGAGGGGGACTTCTAATTCAGGCAGAAAAAGTAAAACAGTTAAAAGAAACCATTTGGGAATTTTATTGAGGCTTACATCCAGGAGATTTGTTTCAAACCAAAGAAGTATTTGTAGTCAAAAAAGATTCAGCCTGTGTTGCATGGGGTTACACTCCCCCTGAAATCTCAGGTTTGCAGCTTGGGCATGTTCCTGGACTCAGAGCTGAGTCTGAATGCCTAGTTTTCAGCAATGGCTAGGAGTGCATTTGCACATCTAAAACTGGTGTGCCAGCTGCACCCATTTCCCTGTCTATGATAACACATGCCTGGATTATGCCCTATTTGTATTATTGTAACACCACTCTACATGGGGCTATTTGAAAACTTCACTGGGTCCAAACTGCTGAAGCCAGACTGTTGCCTGGGACAAGTTATAGAGATCATATGACCCTCTTGTTGAGACAGCTGCACGGGGTGCTGATCAGTTTCTGGGCAGAATTCACTATTAGTGATGACCCTTGAAGTCCTACATAGATTGGATTGAGACTATTTTAGAAAAATAAATCCTCATACATGGGCGTGCCTTATGCGGCTTTCAGAGAAGGGGTGGGCCGTCCCATAAGGAATAATGGAGCGTGTGCCCATGGCACATGTGTGCCACTGCACTGCCACACCCCCGCATGCATGAGCCCCATTCATTTAAATGAGACTCGAGCATAGGCAGAATTCCATTTACATGGGGAGGTCCAGAACAGATCCCCCGTGTAAAGGAAGGGCAGACTGTATTGTGCTTTTAAAAGGTTTTATGCCACCTTGGATCCCATGTTGGGTAAAAGATGCAATATAAATTAAATAAATAAATAAAGTCAAACACAAGGTATTTAGTTGTAGGCTTAGCTGGCAGCAACAAGGATGTGAATCATGAATTGTCATAACAGCATGGAAAAAGAGGGGACAGTTGAAAGCCTGGAAATCACAATTTCACTTCTGTAGACAAAATAAATTATGGATGGTGTGTATAGTTGCTCTCTTGGCATCCAGAGCTAACTGTTTAGAACCTAAAAACTAGCAAGAGGAAAGCAAATAGGTTAGGGAAGTCAGAAAAGATGTTTCCTTGTTCTCGTACATCTTCCTTCTCTGAGGAATAATTTCTTCTCTACTATGATGTTTTCCTTTTCCTTCATACCACAAGCTTTCCTCAATACACCTGTCATTTAAGCACACCATTGCCATTCCACAGTATTTTCCTGACAACAATACTTTTTTAAAGCCCAAACGAATCTCATAAAGTGTATGCAGTCCATTGCTTTGGAACCAGGCTAGGTACAGCATCATCACCGTAATCAAAATTATATTGAATCCAAATATTCATGACACTACTGAAGTGTAAGGTAAGATTAAACAAAGTCTACCAGGGATGGAAAATGATGTACTAGTGAAGTTTTAAGAAATGGAGTTGGATCAGTATCTAATGGTTTTTGAAGAAGTCTACTGTCTAGATTTACTTTAGGGGATACATTGTTTATCAGGAACAGTGTGTTTCCTATTAGTTCAACTTGAAAGGGATTGCTTTCCTTATCTTTCACCCAAACAAATCTATTTTATGTTATTATAGATTCCTTCCTATTCTTTTTATCTGCATCTTGATATGTAAAATGGTTTGTTTATTTGTTTAAAAATAACCACGGCCTTTGATTCACTGAAGATGAAGAACCGTCTCAAGCCATTTCACACAAAAACTCACACACATCCTCTGTTATGCAAAGTGTGTTAATGGCATTGCTCTCATGTCTGCATTACTGTTGTTCTCCCATCCTATTTATACTATCAGGATATTTCACTGAAAATAAAGACATGCGACACCTTGGTTATACATCTAGATTCCATTACATTGAAAGCAACATTTCAAGATAAATTTGGAATTTAATGCTTAGGTAAATATCTCAGGAATTTTGATGAAAGCAAGAGAGATAGGGGGTGAGGGAAGAGAATTGCACTAAAACTAGCAGAGTTCCTGCTTAGGTAGTTTGGGGACAGTGACTAATTTTAACTTACAGGCTTGTGATTTGGAATACACCCCAAATATGCTGCCCAGGTTCCTTGGGAAAATAAGTAGGAGTTTATAATAAATGTATTTTTCAAGGTGGTTCCATGCATTTCATCACTGAAGAAAGTTAGGACTGATAGGTCAGCAGTATTCAATTGCCTGAGATTTCAGGAAAAATACAAGACTGGAAGGCTAGGACTTGTCTTTGTCAGTGAGGCAAGGCGGACAAACCCTGGGAGATATGATAAACTCCCTTTGGGGTTCATTCCCACTATGATTTACTTCAAATTGCAGATTGGGTTAAATGTCCATCATCCCCACTTGTAGCTGGTTTCAATCCGATTTTGATCTGATCTAACTGACCTGTTATCACAGAAGCATTTTTAGCATTTTTGATATTTCAGCAGACTAAAACCCAGAGTGGATTCACTACAGCATTTACATGGGAGCCATCATTTGCTATTGTTTAAAGAGAAAAACAGCTCCACTGACACTTTTGGAGGATATTCCCCCCCGCACTACTATGCTACGTATTTCATGCAATGTGTAATTTGACCTTTACTTTGTTCTTCAATCAGAACATCCACATCCCTTTGGGAAAACTAGTTGTAGATACACCAATCTGCCGTCTTCCTATAAAGCTTGAAACAATTTGATGTTATGGGGTTTTATTTTTGCTGTAGCTTTCAGCTGGTCCCATGATTCATAGGCTGGAACTATCTTTTATAATGCCTGGATTTCTTTTACTTGTATTTCCAAGTCGTAGAATTGTTCTCAGGTAATGACTATGCTGGTGGCAAAGGAAAGATTTTCTATTCTGCGAGCACCACTACACATTACTGTACTGAACTAGCAAAAATAAAATAGCAGGCTGATGTTTTAAAGTACGTGAGAAGTGTTTGACTTGAACAGCATACTTATTGTACTTCAAGTACAGTAAATACACAAGTGGCCTGCTGAACAGAGAGCTATTACATTTCCTTTTTCTCTGTAAGTACTTAATTATTGAACTAAGATTTATATTGATTTTTTGACTCGCTTTAAAAAAGGAAACTGCTGTCCATTTATCTATTCTGCCATATCACATTTGCACCACAATCCAAAGAATTGTGTAACACCTACTGTATACCCAGTGGAGATGTAGAGTCTTCTTCCTCAACAGCAATGGTTCATGCAGCATAACAAACAGATTTTGAATGTGTAAATAGTAATTTGTGGGACAAAAAATGTCTGTGAGAAAGGAAGGGAGAAGCTAATCAACTCAAATGTCATAAATTCTACTAGGTACTCATATTCTCTCAAGCAGAGCAAAGTACCTCAGAGGTGTGCAGCCAAACTCATTTCAGGTAGGAATGGTGTTGTTAACTGCCCTCACATCAATCTCGATCCATGGTGACCCTGTGGATGAGACATCTCCAAGCTCCCCTATGTTCCACTGTTCTGCTTAGTTCTTGCAAACCCATACCCATGATGTCCCTAATAGAGTCCATCCATCTAGCATGTGGCCCTTCTCTCTTTCTGCTTCTTTCCACCTCTCCTGTTTGTTTGTTTGTTTGTTTCCAAGATTTATATCCCACTTTTCTCCTGCAGTGGGATTCAAGGCAGGTTACAATATATTTAAAAAAGGGTTAAAACATTGAATGCAGGAGTTAAAAATAAACACTACTAGGAACTAAAAGATGGATAAAAACAGCCTAATTCAAAACAACAATAATCATGAAACATTAAAATATTAAACATTAAAACATTAAAACAGCACTCAAATAAAATCTAGCCACCAAACGCCTGCCTAAATAAAAATGTCTTCAGCTGCTTAAAGGTCAAAACCAGCACCTGGAAATGGACTGGTAGCCAGTGTAGCTGTTTAAGCAAGGTGGTGACATGATCCCTGTAGATACCTCACCAAAGAAAAGTTTAAAGATAAAAATGGACATTATGTATGTGTAGAGCTTATTGTTTTTCCCAATGAATCGTGCTTTCTCGTGATGTGTCCGAAATACAACAGCCTCAGTTTTGTCATCTTGGCTTCCAGGAAGATTTCTGGTTTGATTTGATCTAGGACACATTTGTCTGTCATTTTGGCTGTCCATGGGATCCTCTTCTCCAGCACTACATCTCAAATGAATTGATTTTTCCCTATATTCTTTCATAACTGTCCAGCTTTCACGTCCATACACAGTATTAAGGAGAACAATGGCTTGAATGATTCTGCCTTTTGTGTTCAGTTGTATATCTTTGCATTTTACACATTGATTGGCTTCGCAAAATCAGCACAGAAACATGCATTTTGCAGTGGCAAAAACAGGCAATCAAAATGCTTCAGAAATCTGTACATTTCTGATGACTGTTATATGTTTGGGAGTGGGAAAGTGCACACAGACAACATGTACATTAGAAAGTAATGTGTAGGACTTGTAATGAAGTTCTTCTTGTTGTTGTTGTTTTGCTTTTTTTAAAAATGTGTACAGACTTTTGCTGATAGAGCCAATGGTAATGGTAGTGGATCAACTCTGGGAGGGAAGCTACTGGGTGTCATAATTTGCCTTGAGGAGAAAAGCTATATGGGAAATTAGCAGTCCTGAAGTCAAAAAGCTGGGAAATCAAGCTGTAGCCAGGAAAAACAAGACATAGGCTGCATCTACACTGCAGAATTAATGAAATTTTGCATCACCTTAACTCAGTGCCTTGATTCAGTGATATGAAATTCTGGCATTTGTCGTTTGGGCGAATTCTCTGCCAGAGAGATCTGGTGTCACAACAAACTACAAATGTCAGGTTTCCATAGCACTGAGCCATGGAAGTTAAAGTGGTGTCAAAACTGCATTATTTCTGTAGTGTGGCAGCAACCACTGAATGCATCTATGTTGTAGAAATAATACAGTTTGATTGCCATGGTTCCATCCTACAGAATCCTGAAATCTGTAGTTTTGTGAGACATCAGCACCTTTTGGCAGAGAAGGCTAAGTGCCTTGTGAAACTAAAAATCCCAGTTTTCCACAGGATGGAGCAACAGCATTTGAAGTAATGTCAAGCTGTATTATTTCTACAGATGTACCCAGAGGGAAGTGCAAGGGAGGACTGACCCTAACCTCTGAAGAGCATTTGCTGCCTGACTTGTCTAGAGAGACTGCCTTTTCAGTGAGAATGGCTAGGGCAGCTCCAATTGTGCAGGTGTGTCAAGCCCCTTCCCAAACATACTCTGAACACAAACATTAAGAGGGAGGCAAGCTGGGCAAAAGCAGGACTGGAAGATAGCACTGATGGAGGATCTCTTATAGATAACAGAAGTGGCACTTTAGCTAACTCTTGTTACTACTGCACAAAAGAAGGCACTGGAAAACCACTTCTCAATGTCTTTTATGCTATGATGACAGAATAAAAAATGAAGCCATGGCCCTGAGTTTTCATGACCTAAGCTAAGGGTTTCTCAGAGGCCTCTCATTCACAGAGTCACTGAGAATTAAAACTAACTTGACACAACACACAACAGCAATGTGGGGAAATCCTCCCTTTCCATGGGTCTCCTGTACTTCTGGCTTGTAAAGTGCCATTTGATACAGCCATCATGGTGTAGTGATTTGAACATTGGACAATGCCTCTGGAGAGCATGGTTCCAATCACTGCTGGGCCATAGACACTCATTGGGTAATCTTGGGCAAGCCATACTCTTCAGACTCAGATGGAGGCAAAAGCAAACCTTCTCTAAAGAACCTTGCCAAGAAACCCCCATGATAGGCTTGCCTTAGTGTTGCCATAAGTCAAAAACAACTTGAAGGCACACAGCAACAACAAAGTGCCTCTTAAAACACAGTAAGCCTGTCTCTTCAACCGGCCCCTTTGCTTTTCTGACCATGCATCCATCTTGACCTGCAATCTCTGCACTATCCTTTTCACACTGCCTCCTTTATTAAAACTTATATTTCTGAGCAACATTCAGAGATAGCTATAAAAAATGGAAAGCCGGCTGCCCATTTTGATTCCTGAATATCTGATGTGATGAAAACTTGATGGCATAGCAGTTTCCTACTTGAATAAATTTTAGTCTCAAAATGGGAAATGGACAGAAAAGAATCTCAGAAACCAATAGAGTGCTCCCCAGTTCCCTCATCTACTTATACTTAGTATTTCTCTTTCTCCTAATGCTAGAGAGAAATTGGGGAAGGGGGGGGGGGTTGATAGATGGAATGTAACATTTTGGTTTTTAGAAAAAAATACACAGAAAATTTCAGTAATTAGGGGGTTTAGAGAAAAAGGTCTAAATCCAGTTGTTAGTCCCAACGACAATGAATCACTTGAATCCATGGCACTTAAATAAGTGTTGATTAACCCAGTTGATGTCATGTGTTTGCTCCACCTAGGATAAACAATTGGATTTAGGACTTCTTTTGTTGGTCTACTTTTGGGATCCTTATATACTGCCTTTCCTGAATCCTTTCCCAACCTCTAACCTCTTTTTCTCTTATCTACAAATTATGGATTGGTTCAGTATTTGCTTCACTCCAGTTGTCTCCTTGCTATATGTATCTGCTAGTATGTGTAGTAATAGTAGCAATAATCTACTTACAATGAGACTTCTTTGCAAGAGAATTCACTCTCCTCCAGTTGCCTCATATAAATTTCAGAGAGCATGACACCCATGTTTACACACACCATTACTGAGTCTAAAGACACAACTTGAAAATATCTTTCTCACCTGTCATTTGTATAGAAATATTAGGAGGAAAAAATCCCACAGTGCAAATGGTGATACAATAGTTTCTAAGAAAGAGTGCAACCATCTAAGCAGGTCCCCCAAATAATGCTAAATTTCCTGGAAAAGCAGCAGTATAGCACATTATGGTTTCACAAAAGAGGGAAGGGATAAATTCTAAACATTTGTTTATGCAATTTCTCTTTTGATGCATGTTCCTGATGATTTAATTATAAAGGAAATTTCATTTATAAGCATTTGAGCTACATTTCCAGATTGTTGTACAACATTTTTAAATAGAAACATTTCTGAAAACAGGTCTTTGACTGGAAGCCAAAGATTGATGTTTTATGTGTGTTTATTTTTAACATAACAAGTGGACAGCATGCATCATAAACATAGAACATACACATTATTTTTCTGGAATGCATAGTAACAGCTAGAAAATCACTCCTCTCAGAAACCTAAATAATGTTCTGACTAAATGAAAAATAGGTGGCTATAAACAATGGTATGCCAATTGTCGATAACCATGGTGCATCTGTCAAAAAACTATGATCATTTCTGGTTTCCTGGCATAGATAACTGAATCATATCTAGTAAACATATATTTATTGCAAGTACTAGTTACATATACACCAGAGATGGACAAAGTGCAATTCTGGGGTTGCATGTGGCCTCCAGGCTCTTTTTGTGCCCCTCCAAACTGTACGCCTCCCCTGGACCTCCCCTTATTGAGTAAAAAAAGGTGATTTACCTCTCCTGGGGCTCTATAAACTGTATAGTGTGAATCACAGCTGTGATTCTACTTTAATTTCCATATTTGTAGTCCATGAAATCCTGGGTTTTGTAGTTTGGTATGACACTAGAGCTCCCTGGAGTGCCCCATCACCCAAACTGAAATCCTAGGATCCTATCAGATGGAATCATGGCAATTAAAGTGGAATTATAACACTGCTATTGTGGAGTGTGAATGTATCCCGAGAAGCCTCCAGGAGCAATGACCCACCTTTTGAAGGTTGAGGACCTTTATGCAGTATAAGATCAAGATGTCCTATTTTTCCAGTGTATTTCCAGTTGTATTTGTTACTGGATATTTTTTGGGGGGGGGCATTTTTTTTGCAAAACAGCATTGCCCCAGCAAGCTCCAAGACAAAACCCAAGGCATCCACCTCTCATGCACACACTCAGATGTTGCCTGTACATATTCAAACATGCATTTTGCAAATTACTATTAATAGAGAAAACATGCTTTCATCCATGCAGTTTTATTAAACTCAAATATATTTGTTTCCTTAGGCTTTTTGACATCATTTGATGGTCTGGACATTTCAGTTGGCTCAGTCTGAATCAATAACTTAATAAATGTTTTGAGGAGGTTACACGGTGATATTTTAAAGGTCCTCTTGCATTTGAAATGTTCTACAGCTAGGAGCAGATATACTGCTATTAGTCAAGCACTGGAATCTTTTCCATGGATTCAGCAAGGGAAGAAATACTAGGTCAGAAGTACCAATGTATGACTAATGAACATGCAGAATCACCTTCTATACAGGTTTCTTTCCATTTTAAGAGACTGGAATGGTGAAGGGAAAGGCTTATCTCAGTCTAGTCACCATCAGAAACATAGCTGATGGAGATACAAACAAAAGGAATGTCTTAATCACCATTCTATGATTCTGACACCTCTTGTCAAGGCAATCTAGGTTGACTCTCTCTTTGTTGATTTAGCTGTTTTTGTTGATGCAGAAGTGTGTGTAGGGAACAGGGCTACAGTGGCAAATTCCATCACTGCCATGTGCAAGTATATGTTCCTACACACATGTAAATCTTTTGATTATTAGATCTGTATAGCTGATTCTCAACACTGTCCAAGATCCTAGATCAGATATATATAGCAGAAAGATCTGACAGGTGGAACTGACCCTTCTAAATCTACCTTTCACTTACTGCAACTCCACCCCCAATGTGGTCATTTACTGGTCAGTAGCAGGCAGTGGAGGAAGTGTAGACGTGATCAGCCATGTTGGTACAGCCAGAGAAATGGTAAGGCGACATCTTCAGTGACCTATATGGAATCCTTTCAATATATCCAAGGATGGCATCAGTGCTATGAGTTCAGCTGTAGGAATAAAAAGGAATGCTTCTCTGTCCTCCTTGGATTGTCCAGCAGCCAATAAATACACATGTGGAGTGGTCTTCAACAGCTGGGTTTGGGGAGGGGAGTTTCTTATGTGTGGTCAGTAGAGAATTCTGACCTCTACAACAACCAATAAGTACTTTTCCAGACATCCATTTGACTTACTCTTGAATAAGTTGTTAATAGGATGCCAGCGGATATTTACAGACTGACACAAATGCAAACTTAGGTCTGAAGTCAGTACATACAGACCATGGATGAAGCGAGAAAGCTTTTATTGAAGTTTTGTTCAGCACACTAGCATGTCCGTTGCCAGAACTGGGCCTACAGCATCACTTTTAAGAACTCCCCACAAGCACTTCTCTCTCCTAACAGCCTGCACTCTTTCCCATCCAGTACCAGGAAGCTACATGACATTGGTTCCTACAAAGTATTCCCCTGAAGCTGACCACCACTCCCAACACACAAGGTTGATTCTAAAATGGCTTTGGAATGGCTAAGTTTAACATGGGTTCAAAACTAACCATAATTTAATGGCAGAGAGTACTGAGGGGCCCCCTGACTTCATGTCTCCAAGCTTATAATGTGATCCATGAAATAGCAAATTTTTGAAAAACTGGTACATTTCAGAAATGTACACTAATTCTCCATAGTCACTATGAGAAAAATCCCTTATTTAAGAAATATCAATTTTGAAAACTGTTCACTAAACACTATGCACATCTTTGCACAGAGTAATAAAGCCAACCTCAGTCTGAAATGAACATGAATTTAAAGTAGCATGAAGGAGAAAATAGGAGTTGGATGAGTTTGAATATTACAAATGCTTCTATCCCTAAGTATAAAACAAACACATATAGGATCAGATAAACAGTGCTCTGGATACATCAGGAAAGTGATTCACTACAGTTGGTTGTTTGGTTGTTTGGTTGTTTGGTTTGGTTTGGTTTTGTATAGCATAAGAGCAGGAACACTGGCCACGCCGAATCTACATGACAGAAACTTCTAAAAGATAACCATAGCAATGCCTTAAAACAAAACAAAAAAACAGATTTGGTCTTTATGTGTGCAAATGTACACCTTCTTTTCTCTTCTGTGATGAGAGTAAATCTGGAATTGACCTCAGACCTCTCTGAAAATTGAACTGACCTAGAAGTCATAGATAGGTAAAGCTCAGTAATAATAGAAGTTGAAAATCAATATGTTCTGCTTTACAGGGTCATGATAAAGTCCTTGTGGTTTCAATTGCAAGATGATATTTGGATTCTGTAAAGGCTTTTCCCCCCTGTTGCCAATTAACTTCCTCGGGTCTTTGAAACAAAGGTCTTTTTGCACTTTGGAAATTGTGTTTTTAATGAATTTGCTTTTATGACAGCCTTTAATTTTTTAAAAAATTGAGTGGTCACCAAATTGTAGTTCTGAGTAAAAGATCCTACATACTAGATTCATTGTTATATATTATACAAGGAGTAAAGAGAAAACATCCATGAGCTCCCCTTGTCAGTATCAGACCCACACAGCATTATTCTGATAACTGTGAACACAGCTCATACATAATGGATGATGGGACATAGAAGCTGGTAGAAATGGAACAAAACACTAAGGGAGGGAAAGAAAACATGATTTGGTCATGTTATATATTATGCTCAACAAATAACATCATCAGATTTATCTGTGGCACAATATCCATTACAAAATGTTATAAAGGCACTGCAGGAAAATTGTAAAAATACAGCATGCTACCAGCATGCTTACAGGAAAAGGGTCTTACACAGTATAACAAAAATACAAGAATTAAAACAATTAAAATTACAGTGAAAAATGCCAGGGCAACAATAAGGCTACAACAACTGGTCCCCTTTGCAGTCCACTGCTGATGATTTTAGAAATTTGCAGCAGATCGTTTGGGCTACCACTGCAAAGGTGGCCACCTTAAGTGTAATAGATTTGGAATGGTCTGCCAACAGATGCAAACAATATCAGACAGTGCCCAACCTGCCCTCGTTTTCAAAAGGTCTCCCAGGAAATGGTCCCTGGGATCCCTTTACAGTGAGCAGTGTAAATGCACTAGGTCTTCCACCTCCCCAGAACCACAAATACATAAACACTGTGTGTAAGGGATCCCTTTATACTTTCCTTCTAAATGAGCTAAAGGTATTGTCTGAAAATGGAAGGCAATAAAGCCTTTTCTCAAAGCTATAAAAGTTAAGTCTTGGAAATACTGCTGGAAATATTGTTCTCTCTTTATAAGGCTGTGCCATGGAGAAAACAGTTGCTATTGGCTGGCAAGTATATTTTCAAAGGAATCCAACTCAAAAATCCTATCTGCAATAGAATATTTGTCCTTGTGAATTATCAAGGTCTAGATACCTTCAACATGGGAAAGGGAAAATGGTGTCCAAAAGTGGGCCCATCCACCCTTTGCAGTTTGCTCATTGATTTGCTAAATTACAATAGTCCAAGCTCATCAATCTTTTCCCATAAAGTATAACTGCTTTGTGGATTCTAGCCTTAATAGAAGGGAGATCCACTTCCAGCCTTAGCTTAGAAGAGGGTTGTCCAGGAGGAAGAGCTAGCAGTTAGCATTTCTTTCAGGAATCTGTTCTGAATAATTTTGGTTGCTGCAACATGGACCTGTCCCCATAGCTCTGC
Organism: Sceloporus undulatus; assembly: GCF_019175285.1. NCBI lineage: Eukaryota > Metazoa > Chordata > Lepidosauria > Squamata > Phrynosomatidae > Sceloporus > Sceloporus undulatus. The sequence goes on along the minus strand of NC_056526.1, from coordinate 77,747,436 downwards.
TCCATCTACTAATTGCACGGAAAAAGTAATACTAACCTTTGGAGGGGTCAATGGAGGTTCCCTGGTGGGCCCCATTCTAAAAATCTTTACATCCAAGTTACATCACTGCTTTCCAAATTGGGAAAAATATGCATCCATCACTATCACAGTTTTGAGAATCTGAATGTCAGCATCATCATTTATATTTCCTCTCCTGGAAAAAAGACAGAAATGGGGTGAAGGGTTTCTTTTTTTAAAGTCAATGAACAAAAATAACTGTCCTAGTTTTCCCAAGTTCCTTTTTAATTAAATGAAAATGGTGTAATTAAAACTTGAGACACAAATCTGACAATATTTATTGTATTCTACAAACCAAAGTAAAAAGGCATTAGACTTCACTGAAGATCTACAATTAGACATACAATATGAAGGTGTAATTAACCAATTTAAATGCAAGTGCTGAAATTGCTGGATGGAGAAGAAATAATCTACACTGTTTGCAAACTGAAGAGTGTAGAATATTGAAATGCTATTTAATTTCTGAAAATGATGTCATCAAATATTTCTAAATGCCAAGACACACAACAAAGAAGGATAAACAAATGAGCATCTCTGTATATTCCTAGATACTGTGTATTTCTTCAATTGTTCATGTAAATAGGGGTATGTAAACTACTTGGATAGTGTACAAATTATTTGCTCATAATATTTGTATTTTTATTTACTTACTTATTTACTTACTTTATTTACTTAAAGCCCTTATATGCTGTTCTCTAACAGTGCATTATCTGGGCTTGCAATAAATTGACATAAAACAATTTAAATTTAAAATAAAATATAATGTAAAAACAAGAACAGCATGAATAAAGCAAAATAGAAACAAAACCCATAACAACTCCACAATTAAAGCACAGGTTTTATAATGGGGAAGCCCAGGCTTTCATTTAAAAGGCATGGAGAAACAGAAAATCTTCATCCAGTACTAAAAAGACTAAAATGTTCAACTGATATCAATTGAATGTTTTTGGAATAGCTCAGATTATATATTTCTTCTTTATATTATTATTATTATTAGTAGTAGTAGTAGTAGTAATAGTACTTATGTAGAGAGCAATCGATATAGGATACTAGAATAAGGATCATGTTTTATGTGTATGTATGTGTACGTAAGGAGGTATGCATGGATTGGACTAAGGAGGTTTACGACCAAGATTTGTATGGTAAGATATTTAGGCATTTAGGTGTTTATGTGATTATATGTTTCTATGTAATTTATATTGATAAGTCTGTATGTTTAAGTGTATGTTAATGGATATTATATGTATTTGTTTATAAAACAATAAAACATAAATAAAATGGTGTGCCAGATGAGCATGTCTAGCTGGTTGCTATACAATCTGGACACCACTGTTGGACAGGCCTCTACTTGCTGGCTTTTCACCTCACTTCATGCATGTTCAGTCAGAATATCTCAATTATAACTATTATATTATTTTTCACATATACATATTTTTTTAAAACAATAAGGATTTTGATTCTTGGATCAAAACAAACTGGTCTTTTTTTAGTCTTGTCTTTCAGGTTGTTATTATTGTACATTTTATTTACTGCCTATTTATGTTAGGTTGAGCAGAATCAGGAAGTTGCTCTTTTTCACTGAAAGGAATCATTTCAGATCCCCTGGATCATAAGGAACACCTCTAGGATGATCCATGTCAAAACTGATATGTTGGAATACAGTGGTACAGTTAGACCCACAGGAAGGGGATAGGGATCTCTCCCCTACCCAAACCCATCCCTCAGTTGAATTCCAAGATGTTTGCAGAACCATACAGTGTATTACTTCTACAGGAGTGATAATACACTGATTTTCATTCCTTATCTGATAGGGACACAGATGGTTCATGTTCACTGGCCCAGAACAATCTATAGCAAAGGTGGTCAGGCTTCTCAGATCTAGGTAGCTTTCATGCAATGCAGTTATAACACTGTAACTGTCATGATTCCATCCTATGGAAACCTCAGATTTGTATATTTGGGAGATATTTAAAATTATCTGGCAGAAAGTGCTAACATTTCATGAAACTTCAAATCCTATTATTCCATAGGATACAGCCTTAGGATACAGCCAGTTGAAGTGGTATCAAAGTATTATAATTGTATAATGTGAAATAGACATTACTGGTACCCCTAGATTCACTAAACAGAGACAGCTAGAAAAGACATACAGTTAAGACCAGGATGCATTTGAGCAATTCTGAGACACTGTTTGTTCTCAGTACCAGTCCTAGACTAAGGAGATTATCGTACTGCGTTCTGAGAACGTTCTCATCACGTGATGAGAACGGAACGCATTTGAGTATACCGCACGTATGTGTTCCAATCGGGTTCTCAGAACGATTAAATGTGTTCCAAATGTGTTCCAGGAGGGTACAGATTTGAATGTGTTCCCAGCGAGCTGAAACGTGATGAAAACGTTCCAACAGAAGTGTGTGCGGTATTCTTATCCATTCTCAAATCCGTTCCCTCATTCCTCCGTCTCCTGATTGGCTGAAAGAATGACAGGCAGGGAGGCAGGGAGACAGGGAGGCAGGCAGGCGAGCGACTGCAGTGAGGGAAGGTGTGTGTGTGTGTGTGTGAGAGAGATAGAGAGAGAGAGAGGGAGAGAGGGGGGTAAGAAGGAGGGAGGGAAGGAAGCAAAAAGGGAGGAAAGGTGGGACAAGGAAGAGAAGAGGAAAGCAGGGAAAGAGAGAGAAAGAGAGAGGGAAAGAGGAGACCAGAGCAGAGAGCAAGAGGGAGAGGGTCTGGCTGCTTCTGGGGGGGGGCTCTAGTGTCATGTCCAGTGGGGCTCCTGTGCTGTCACAATGCAGGAGGCAGGGATGCCCAGGACCTTCTCCTCCTTCAATCCAGGAGGGAACCCACAAAAGCTCCTCTGTTTGGAGCACCACACAAAAGCAAGCAAACAACTCCCAGAATTCCATAGCAAAGAGCCAGACAAGAGTTAAAGCAGGGAGGGAAGCTCACAACCTGAAGGCACACATTACATGCACACACACAGGAGCAAAAGGGTGTCAAGGTGCCAAAAAGGGGAAATGGGATGACAGCAGAGGACTCTTCTTTTCTAACCGGTTTAAAGAGCTGCAATGGCTGCCGGGGCTCTGCCCTTGGTCCAGTCCCCTCCCTTTCCCTCCGCTTGAAGGGACCTCCGTGGAGCTCCCTTAATGCCCAGGCTGCCAAGGAGGGGACTCTGCCCTTGGCCCATCAAGTTACATAGGTTTTATCCTATTTTCTTCAAACATATGCCAGCATATGAAGCCCCAGCATTTTATAGGGGCTTGCCTTCTTTCCCTCCCAAGAGAATCTTCGGAGGGAAGACTTCTCAGTGAGGCTGAGAAGCACTCTCCCGGCCAGAGGCCCTAGGCTTACAGAAATCCCCCACCTCCCTTCCCCATAGAAATCAATCCAAAAACTGAGTTTAAAAGGAGCAGAGGAGAGCCCTTTGGGTCTGCATCTGGGAGAGATTTTAAACTCCGTTTTTGGATTGATTCCTATGGGGAAAGAGGGCAGAGAGAGAGATGGCAGGACATCCCCATAACCAAGCATCCTCTGCCTCCCCAGAGGAAGACCCATAGGGCTCACTGCTCTTTTTAAACTCCGTTTTTGGATTGATTCCTATGGGGAAAGAGGGAAGAGAGAGAGAGATGGCAGGACATCCCCATAGTCAAGCATCCTCTGCCTCCCCAGAGGAAGACCCATAGGGCTCACTGCTCTTTTTAACCTCCGTTTTTGGATTGATTCCTATGGGGAAAGAGGGAAGAGAGAAAGATGGCAGGACATCCCCATAGCCAAGCATCCTCTGCCTCCCCAGAGGAAGACCCATAGGGATCACTGCTCTTTTTAAACTCCGTTTTTGGATTGATTCCTATGGGGAAGGGAGGTGAGGGATTTCAGTAAGCCAAGCCTCCCTTTTCCCTCTTTCCTGGGAGCAGCGCCTCTCCCAAGCCGTCCAACCACTGAGTGGCAACGTCATCAGAACACAGCCCACAAAACGTAATACAGCAAACCGTTCTGAGAACGGTTTCAAGAAAAAGGAATCACAGTGCGGTAAACTGCCGTTCTGATCACGTTCTGATCACGTTTTGATTACTAATGCAGTAATATCCATTCCAGGAACGTTCTCATCACGTGATGATACGGAACGTTCTCATAACGCAGTGTGATAATCTCCTAAGCTCACAGCCCTTTCACACAGAAGCTTACCCGCCTGGTGACCCTAAGTTTTTTTGATTTCAGCAGCCTAATTTAGCAGAGAGTAATAAATCCTTGCTGATCTACCATAAAACACTTAAAAGTCTATCAGAAAATTCTGATCTACCTTCCCCTGATTTATAATTCTCTCACAAACTACAGAGGTTTCCACAGTAGCTGAGAAAGGGAGTTGCAAGAGTTATTTCCACAGACTGATCAATGTATCTAGAGAAGGGGGGAGCTCCTGTGACCCCTTGGTGGGGAAAGTGAAGCCTTTAGGGCACTTGCAGCCCCAAACTCCATTTTTGTGACACCCAAAACCCTCAGGACATCCTCTGACAATACACTTTTACTTTGGAGGATCATGTCCCCCACTACAAATGCCCCCCAGCCACATGACCCTTCAACAATCTCCCAAATGCCTGAAAAGGGCCACAAGCAAGTTGAAAGTGAACTCAGAAGTGACATGAGATTGACAAAAGCTTACAGATGTGGCCTACTGGAAGGGTGCAGGAATAGATATTAGCCTGCACTGCCAGCACACAGCCTTAGACCATAGGACAGGGCCAGGGACTGTGCAATTGCAGCCAAAGAAGCTCATCTTCAAAGGTTACAAATGCAGCAATTCTGATTGCCTACTCCAGGGCTGGGTAGGAAATCCTCTCCATTGAGGATATTTTCAATGGATTTAACATGATATGAGCCAAAAATGAAAGGAGACAAACTTTAGGCTTCCTGCAAAAGAAAGGAAAAATGTTCAACATACTCATGTTTTAAAAAGAAAAGTGCAAAAAGCAATCCATACATTTCTAAAACACTTTCTAAAATATTTTAGCCAGTGGGACACATACATCCATGAAGGTTCCATAATTTATCAATTTGAAAAATGACACAAAACACATATATATTTTTTTCTTTTCCTTTTTCCTTTTAAGAAATCCAGATGGAAGCAGCTTGGAAAGGCCATGGAAATGGGAAAAAACACAAAGTCTTTGCAGAAGGGTTTGAGAAAGTTGCCTATCCTTAGATTCTTCTAAATGGACTGGTGATGGAATGCTTTTAGGTCATCTTTTCTAAAAAGCAAAACCAAAAAAGAAAAATGGGGGGGGAAAATCAATCCTAAAATACCGAATTTGTCTTTCAAGGCAGTACATTAGAACCAAATCTCTCTGTCTGTCACAGTTAATACCTTCAAAGCAATCTAATGTTCTAGTCACTACACTATTCTGAATGTTTCTTGCAGGTGCACTTTCGCATGACTCAGGGAAGACGGATAAAGAATGAAAAATGTAATGTGTAAGGCAGAGGCAAATGAGTAATGATGAGTGTGAAAGTCTACTTGGCTGAGACAGCCCTTCTTTCCAGCAGCTTTATCCACTGTGCTCTATCATCACATTTGTCGGCGTTTTTCTTTGGCTCATGACAACATAAATGTAACTTGCATGGTTTCTTTCTTTCTTTCTTTCTTTCTTTCTTTCAACAAGGAATGTAGACATTCTTTTTCAGAGTTTGATTTTTAACTTTCATTACTGTTCCTTCCCATTCTTTAAGGCTGGAAACGATATGCATGTACACTCCGACCCCCCTCCTAACTGGTTTCTTTTTACTTCCATTTTGGTAAATGGATCTGAACTAAGAATTGGTTTCTGAACGTTGCAAATTTGGATTCAGAAACTTTGAGAAGGAAATTAGTGTTCTTTTCAAGAGGACAAAAAAACTAAATAGACAGGAATGCCTTTGACTGTTTATAAAAGAAATTATATTCCTGAGGAGAGTTGGGAAAATGCAGAGCGTGGTGTTTTTGTTTCCATAACAACTCGGTTACTCAGCAAGTGGTTAGATGGGCTAGTTTTAATACAATGAAGGAAGAGTTCTAATAACCAATCACTTGGGAGGGTCTGGACATAGCAACCCATTCTGACTGTTGCTAAGTTTATTTGCTTTGGGACAGACTAGAAAAATTATTATTTCCCACAAATCTATGGATTTTGCCAAAGGGCTAGCCTTCACCAAATGTCATAAAAAGCAGTAAATTGTTACTTACAAAATATGTTATTATTACATTTTTAGAGATGATCCAGAGGTTATCATTTTAAAGTGCAAAGCTTATGAAGTTACCTTCTGAAATAACAGTTCCCAGAATACTCTAGCCAGCATTTCTCAAACTCTGTTCTGGTGTCAAAATAATGTGAGTAACCTTGAATACTATTAGGTACGATGAGGGTGTTTTCCTGTTCATACTTAGGTGGCATGTCTCTGTTTCTGGACTTTAACATGCCATGCTACCCATCCCTCTGTGACCATAGTAAATGCCATAGCAAATTTTATCTCAAGCTGATTTTGAATCTGTGAGCAGATGTGTAGTTCAGGTTAACTGGCAACACACAGGCCTTAGGACTCTTTCACACTGTGAAAAGTGATGGGAACATAATGAGATGCTCCTGTCACTATTGTGCTATTGCATGAAGATTATCAGACGACGTCATGCAACGTCACCATAGTCACATCATTATCCCAGGAATAAAGAATAATTTTAGTGCCACTTTTCATTCACGGTCTGACAGTCTTCAAGCAATTGCACAATAGTGGCAGGAGCATCCTTCTATGCTCCCGTCACTTTTTGCTGTGTGAAAGAGTCCATAGTTCCATTACCATTAATCCTCTGTGCAGCCACTTAGAGGACAGTGTCATGCATGCACCTCAATTGTATGTACTAGCTTTCACTTCTGGATCATTTGACCATGATGCCTATCAGAGTGATATGGCGCGCGTGTGTGTGTGTATCCCCTGCCACCACTGTATATTATGTAGAAAGGCAGGTGTAGTGAGGTACTCACCCAGGTGGAGAGAGCTGAGGGGGCTAAGGGCAGCCAGGTGGTGGAGGTTGAGGGGAAGGGGGAAGTGAGCCCAGAGGTGGAGCCAGTGGAGGAAGGAGGAGGAGCTGGAAGGGATATAAAAGGAGAAGGGCTGAGGCGTGCGAGAAGGAAGGATGGATGTGGAAGAGCTGGTTGGGCAAGGGAAAGAACAGGGTTTAAGGAGTCTAGAGAGGGACGGAGTCCAGGTGCCTCTTCCAAGAAGGGCCCATTGGCAAGGGCAGAGGCCCGGAGAGGAGGGGAGGTGGTGGAACCCTCGAGAGGAGGGAGCCTGGACTTTTGCTGACTCTGGGGAGTGGACAACCAGAGATCTTCAAGTCTTGGAGGATGATTGGTGGAGTCCAAAAGGGAAGCTTTGGGAGATGAGCCCTGCCTCGGTGGGAAGTTGAAAAGGCTGACTTAAAGACTGGACTTTATGTTTTGAGTTATTATTTACTGGACACCAAGCTATTTTCTTATTAAAGGTACCATTGTACCACACTTGACTAAGTTTGTTGTGCACGTGGGGGAGACCATAAGGGGAGGAGTCTGCTTCCTTGCAAGATGGAGCCTGCAATGCCAGCCTTACCCACAGCAGGATTTGATCAGTAGTAATAAGGAAAAGAAAGCCAGCATGGTATAGTGGTTTGAATGTTGGATTACAGCTCTGCAGACCAGATTTTCTTTCCTTACTCAGCCATGAAACCCACTGGGTGACTGAATCACATACTCTCAGCCTCAGGGGAAGGCAATGGTAAACTTTCTCTGAAGAAATCTTGCCAAGAAAACTCCATGATAGGTTCACCTTAGGGTTGCCATAAGTCGGAAATGACTTGAAGACAGAAAACAGGAATAATAAGGAAAGAAATGATATTTTTAAATATGGTAAAATGGTGTTCTTGTTTTGTGAGGAGGAAAAGAGGTGAAGTACCCAAACTACAACATAATTAAGTCCACCTGAAAAGAAATGGGATGACATCTCATTTCAGCCCGAAACTGGCCTGATCATTAGGCAGAATGAGCTGGTTGTTTTAGACTGAAGAAAGTATGCTGCACTGCTTTCCTTGCTCCTTATAAACTAGAATGAATGCTTTCAGGTGTGGTGGAGGACACTCTGTTGAAGTTTCAAGAATCAGTTGCCACCAGTGTCACATGGTGGTACCATTTCAGTGGGCTGCTGAATCCAGGTTTTGGACCACACTTTAATCCAAAATCCTGAGACCTAATCTCAAAATAATTTCAGGATCTTGGGCAGCTCCTTGAGTTGTCACAAATTGTCAGTATTTTAGGCTTCTGTTCATGGAATGGGAGGAGGTGCTATAATACAGCTGGCCCATCATAGTCATGATGGTTGCTTTCCAGACTCCCTCACCACAGATGGCAAATTCCTCATATCCTGTTCTCCTGAATGGAGTGTGACATTTTTGTGACTATATTGGTGCAGCTGCTTACACACACTGCTACAATCTATTTGAGATTGTGTGTGCAAGAGACCCTGACCACTCAGAACAAATCTTCTGGATGGCTCCTTGTAGTTGTAATCCTGGCAGCAAAAAATAATTTCTTTGCTGCCTGCACTGCCATAGAGTAGGCCTTCAAATAGGCTCTGTGTCAGTCTTCCACCAATGCCACTCTAGTCTCTGTCTCATTCATCACTGTAAATGCCCGGGAAAACCAGGGGAGCAAGTTTGGCTCCACTCCATAAGAGACAAGAGTGATTGTGTCTACTGGCCTGGTCATTTCCCCATTCCAAAGGTCAGACAGAGCTTCAACAGATACTCTAATCCATGGGTGGCAAGCCCACATAAAAGAAGAGTTGACTGTATTCTCCGCTGTTGTTGTTGTTTGCCTAGAAGTCATTTTCAAATTACAGTGATCCCAAGTCAAGCCTATCATGAGGTTTTCTTGGAAATTTGCCTTTGCTATACTCTGACGCTGAGAGGATGGATGGATGGATGAACAAGGATTGAACTCTGTAGTTCAATGCTCAAACCACTACACCACACTGTCAGGCAGAAAAATGTATTGAGTCAGTTCTGCCCTACATTACCACATTTAAAGCATGGGTTGAAATGAAGAAAGGGCACTCTACTATTACTAGGAATATTTTTAAATTTTCAAAATTATGTTTAACTTATTTTGACCCAAGATAGGTAAGAATAGAGATGTGTTTGCAATGTAGAAAACAAAAGGCTCTCTTTTATTTCAGTAATGAATAAAGTCATTTGGAAAACATGAAAGTGAAGAAACTCCTAATTCCAATAAACATTTTCCCTTCTGGATCAAAGAAATACAGCAGGTAAGCATTGGTATCCTGCAGCGCGTGAATAAAATGTTAGATTAGAAACAGATTTTCCTTAAGTGGTGTAAACCCCAGAGGAGACAATAGATCTTGGGTGGGTAAATCCCTACAGTGATCTGAGATGCTTCTTGTACTAAAAATGCAATTTACATGAGCAAAAAGGGTAATTAGAACCCAAGTAAAATCTGTCTGCAGAAAAATGAGACAAATATCTGTGATGAGTTAGACCCTGGTTCACTCTTAACCGAATTGTAATTAGAGGAAAGAAATAGAACCAAAATAAAAAAGCAGCCAGTAAACTCTTATTCAAAAAGAATCTCTTTATTATAGAAGCCAATGGCCATTTGCAGCACAGAATGAAATTATTTTTGTCACACATATTTTTTCTCTAGTTTGAAATATAAGGATATCTGTTTTACATTACCCATCATCCACAATGGGTAAAAAGAAAAATGATATGTGTGGAACTAGAGTAGGAGCCAATGCAAACAAATCATCTGAAAAACATATACAAATATCCTCTTTACAATTCAACACTTCATGATTCAACACTGTCTTCAAAATAACCCTCCATGGAGATATTTGGTGGTTCTTTTATTTTGTGTCCAAAACTCCTTTGAAAAAGAGACAGCATCATAGCTCTTTGTGACTGTCTGTCTGTTTTCTGCTGATGCACTCCTGCAGAATATCCAAAGAAACAGAGGAAATTAGTTCACTGAAGGATATCTGTGGCTAAACATGAGCAGAAAGAGGCATCATGATTTGCACATCTATCAAGGCTGCATCTGCATTGCATATATAATGCAGTTTGACAGCACTTTAATAGCTACCTGATCTGTAATCTGGTAGGGCACAGGCTATATGTGCTCTACCAGATTACAAATCCCAGCATTCTGTAACATTGAACCAAAGCTATTAAAGTGGTGTCAAATTGCATTATTATTATTTTTTATCTTTTTAAAGTATTTGATACAAATCTGTAATTTGTTTTAATTATTGTAGTAATTTAATTTTATTTTAATGTACTATTTTTGTATATTTTTAAATGTACTGTTTTGTAATGTTGTAAACCACCCTGAGTCCCAGTCTTGGGGGAAGGGCAGGATATAATAATAATAATAATAATAATAATAATAATAATAATAATAATAATAAT
>NC_056526.1:77731134-77736889 GCF_019175285.1 Sceloporus undulatus | reverse complement strand
TCCTGTATACCAACATCCTGTATAAGAATGGACTACAAGCCTTCAGGAACATGATTCCAGATGAGTCCTATTCCAGATAGAACCTAGCCACCAAGGTCTGCCATTTTGTTCTCACACACAATTACTTGACCTTTGGTAATAAGATTCCTTCACATTATTATTATTATTATTATTATTATTATTATTATTATTATCGCACTCCCTTCCACCCAAATTGAGACTCAAAGCAGCTCACAACTCTTAAAAGAACTGTACAATAAAAATATGCAAAAGTGAGCATTAAAATAGAATTAAACTATAACAATATTTAAACAGATCACTTGTTAAAAGAATGCAATACAGTTTTAAAAGATAACAACACTTAAAATAATACATTTTAAAAGAATACCACACACATCCCAGCCTGTTCTATCTAGAGTTTCTGTTTTTAAAACCTGTCTGAATAAAAAATGTCTTAGCCTGCCAATATAAGGACAATAAGGAAGGGACCATTCTGACCTCTTTGGGAAGGGAGTCCTAGAGTTTGAGAGCAGCCACTGAGAAAGATCTTTCTTCTGTCCACACCAAGGTCACATCTACTGGCACTGTATTAAATAGAGCATCCAGGTCAAACAGGATCTGAGCTACTTTATCTGCAAAATGCCTTGCAAATTCTTCACAGTAGGCTACTGAGCGGTCTCCATTTTCTACTTGAGATCGTGTGTGCAAGAGATCTTGACTACTCAAAACACATCTGCTGGATGGCTCCTTGTAGATGTATTGCTGGCAGCAAAAAATATTTTCTTTACTACCTGCACTGCCATGGAATAGGCCTTCAAATAGGCTCTAGCCTGTGTTTGGTCAGATTTGCTTCTAGTCTTCCACCAACGCCACTCTAGTCTATGTCTCACTCGCTTCATCACTGTCAACTGCCTGGAAAACCAGGGTAATGGGTTTGGCTCCACTCCGTAAGGAGTGATTGTGTCTACTGCTCTAGCCATTTCCCATTCCAAAGGTCAACCATAATTTCAACAGAATTGGCTGCTGAGGTAACAGGATACTCCCCAAAAGCCATCAGGAATCCATCTGGATCCATCAGCCTCTTGGGTTGGACCATCTTAGTCAGTCCCCCAACCCCTGGAGAGGTTTAGAGCCCCAGTAACTCCAAACCTGATCTATTCGTGACAACAGAACTTCAGAGAGTTCTTCCATACCAAGTTCAACATCACTCCACCCTGCACAGAAAACAACATGTAGAGTGTGCCCAAAAGACTGAGTAGGGCCATATACCATTTGGGAGAGATCCATGCTTGTCATTGAGGCCACAGAGTCCTGAGCTACTCCTGAAAGGACAATCTCAACATGGATGTTGAAGTCCCCAGCACTACTAGCTGCAGGGACTCCAACACTGAGACCACCCTGGCTAGCTCAGGAAGGAAGACAGTTATACAGTAGGGTGGGCAAATCCCTGTTCTGTCCTTTACTTAGACACACTCAAAACCAGTAGATTGTGCAATGGGGGCATCTGGTCATGGAGATGGAATCACAATAGACCACTGCAGCTCTGCCTCCCCAACCACAGGTCTTGCTTGCTGCTGCACAGAGAATCATGGTGGGCAAAGTTGAAAGAGATTACACTTACACACACACTTACACACACACATACACACACCATCCAGGTCTCTGTAATACAAGCCAGGCCGGTATGCTCATACAGAATCAAATCTTGAATGGCACTTGTTTTTCCATTCACTGACTTGGCATTCAGCAGCAGCATTTTCAATCTGGGAGAAGTGCTGTCACCAAGGCTATCCATACTATATGAGATAGGAGACAATTTGGGGACAACAAGTACCCTCATAAGCTGCCCTCTTCCATGATACTTTAATTTTCTTTCCCCTCCATCTTTCTCTATGCCCTGTATGACTACAATGGCTCAGTGAAGAAGTAGGCTCAATTCTACTAAAGCTGATGCTACCAACCTCTTTCTTTCAGTGGCCTCAAGGGTGATAGAAGATCCCTTTGCACACTAAGTAAACCTGGAATTTGAAAGCTGTGGAATTTTTTGCCAACTTTATCGCTTTATTAATAACCTAAAAATTCTACTTAAACATTCATCACTAGTGTGTCTATTTATTAGTTTGTAACAACAACAACAAAAAACATTCTTCACTCCTACAGAAAGATGCTTTTTGTAAATGGCATCTTTGAATCAAAGTTTTTGGTGAGAATGTCCAAAGCAATATTGTGGTAGCTTTATAAATCTAGTGGTTAGGTTGAAAGCAGTGCCATAGTTTGAATCATGTGTATTCATTCCCATCCTATTGCTGCAATGGTTTGTATTTCCAAGGTCAACATAGATACTGGGTCAGCCACTGAAATAGAATCATTGAGCAATAAAGTATTTGCCACTGCTGTAACATGATAAGACATTGATAAATGCATTGAAAATTTGTAAATATTGTGTGACAAAAGTTCCATCTATAATAAGCGAAGATTTGATTATAGGATACAATTCATAATATGACCTATTTTCAAGACTGTTGACCTGAAATTGAACCACCTCCTCCTAAAAAAAAAGCTTTCTCTTGCACTAAAAATACTGAGTGAAAGCTTAAGAAGGGTGGATTTTTCCCCTGTTACTAGTCTCACTAGAATGATCCATGTTTGCAATTTAATAGAAAGATGACTTTAAAGAGAACTATCTCTGGCATACAGAGAGACCTGTTGCAGGCAGCATATTTCTGCTATGTGCAAAAGGATGAGACTAGCAATAAAATGAGGAATTTTGTATTGAAGGAGAATTTGAGCTGATTAGAAAAGCCGTCTCTGCTTTGTGATGGCTGCACCAAGCTCAAGGATGCTTATGGGAATTTCATCTGATAGCTAGTCATGCGCATTTACTTTCCTCATACCAATAATTTTAAATTCTGAAGGCAATGCTACTGGTATAGTGAAATGATAAGCATATCCAAAGGCTTCACAGGGTTTGTGTATGTTAACACATAGCAGTATATATGACTATCTAGCACTTCATGTTATCATTCAGACCTAATGACACACAATGTTGAATGTACTCCTCTCCTGTATTGTGAGGTAGATATGGAGTATTTAATAACTCATTCAGTTTCTGCTAACTTACAGAAATAGGAAAAGTGTTACACTGGTCAAGACCTAGGCCCATTCACACTACACAATTACAGCACGATGATTCTACTTTAGGTGCCATGACAACTTCCTATGGAATCCTGGAATGTACAGTTTGTTGAGGCACTATTGCTTTCTGACAGAAACTTCTAAATACTCTTCCTTAAACTATAAATCTCAAGATTTCATGCGATGGAACTACAGTGGGCCCTTGTTAGCTGCTGGGATTTGGTTCCAGAACCTCCCATGGATACTAAAATGTGTGGATGTTCAAGTCGCATGAAATACAGTGGCTTAGTAACATTGTGTCCCTCACGTAAAATGGCAAAAATCAAGGTTTGCTTTAGGAATTTATATATATTTTTCAATATTTTCAAGCCATGTATGGTTGAAACTCAGGGAATCATCAGCTCCCTCTCACATCACTGAATCATTCGGGTAGAGGGCATTTCCTCTGAATGGAAACTTTGCATTCAGAGGAAATTCCCTCTCCTGGAATGATTCAGTGACGCTAGAGAGAGCCAATGATTCCCTGACGATGAGCTTTATCACACTAGCAAGATCCCACGGGAAAACAGGAGTTAAATGAAAGTTAACTTACATTCAAATTTAAACAGAACTTGCAAATTCGGAAAGTTTATCACAGTAATTGCTGCAAAAACAAAATAATGCAAAGTTAATTAGCAGTGGGGGAAAAACAGCAGCTTTTAAAATTCAGTTTGTTCCTAATTTTAAAAGCTGCTGGTTTCATCCGCTTTAACTGTGGATTATCTTCATGTTAATTCATGTTAACTGCGATGTCGTGTGACAAACTTTGGGAATTTCCAATTTATCTTTGCGTTATATCTTGTTTAACTCCCGTTTTCCCATGGGATCTCGCTAGTGTGATAAACTCAGATGAGGAAGCATGCCAGGCTTTCACACATACACGCTTCCTCAATGTTTTAGAGCTGATTGAGAGGCGATAAGTGCTGGTGTGATAATCGTGTGTGTGTGTGTGTGTGTGTCAAAGACAGGAATCTTGCTGGTACATCACACTAGTATAATGGCCAGTTACATAGGCACTGGACTTCTAACACTGGTAAAGGAAGAAGGAATGAAAAACAGTGGCAATGAAAAACAAAGTCCCCACAGTTCCATGCTGGAAAGCTACTAGCTCCAAGTAGCTTCTTTGTCCATTATCTGAAGCTTGTTTTCTGCTGCTCCAGAGACTAGGGCCAGGAGCAATGGATGCAAGCTACAGGAAAAGAGATTCCACCTCAACATTAGGAAGAACTTCCTGACAGTAAGGGCTGTTCGGCGGTGGAACACACTCCCTCGGAGTGTAGTGGAGTCTCCTTCCTTGGAGGTCTTCAAGCAGAGGCTGGATGGCCATCTGTCGGGGATGTTTTGATTTGGATTTCCTGCATGGCAGGGGGTTGGACTGGATGGCCCTTCCAGTCTCTTCCAACTCTATGGTGTTTATCAGACGAGCTCTTAAAGAGGTACTATTCCAGTGTGACTCCTCTAGCTGCCTCCTGTTGCATGCTGGGATTGGCAGTTTTAAGGAGGGGTATTTAGAATTCTCAGGCAGAGAAGTTCAGCTCCTTAAAACTGCCAATCCCAGCATGCAACAGGAGGCTGCTAGAGGAGTCACACTGGAATAGTACCTCTTTAAGAGCATAGTGTGATAAACATCTATGATTCTATGATCCAACCTCTCAGGTTTCATTAGTTTACATGACTGCCAGTGTGTTTTTGGATCCAAGTGAATGTGGTGGGTGCCCCTTGAACCTCTTCATCCACAAACATTGTTCTTGAAAGGACCTGTTTATGAATTATTTTTAGGTTTCTGAAAATATTGGCAGTTACTACCATGAAACTTCATATTTTTTGCAGCTTAATTGGATCATACACTGTGCATAATGAACAGAACAAATTGATATCTAGATATCTAAAAGCAAGGTGAAGGATCTGAAATGAGCCATGAACCCTGATATATGCAAGGAACTGATCGTGCCAAATTCTAAGCAAACTAATTGGAGCAATATTTCTTGCCTCCTGGTACTTACAAAAACTGTAGACTTTCAATTTAAGTGGGAAATGATTTTAACCCATTTCTTTTGGTTGATGAAGAGTAGCTATCCTTTGAATTTAATACAGGTGGGATAATTAATGGAATTTTTTCTAATGGAAGTCAATACACCTTTTATGGACAAAATTGAATTATCTGATGTGCTTTGGAAACACTGAAAACTAATCAGTCAGACAATTAAGGAACTTTAGCCCTTTCTGAAAAGACTGATAATCTCAATAGCAGGTGGACTGTCTTGTCCTTGGGTGGTTGGGATTGCCAGACATATCTTTTTTAATAGTTTGAGCTTGTGAAAAGTAATGTGGTTCCTATAGCTGAGGAATGGGCAATGTGCAGCCCCCAAGGCAATTCTTGTAAATCAGTGCCACCAGGGGTCAACAATTGGTTTCAGGGCATTTTACCACATTTTGCCCTCACCCTGGCCATTTGAGACCCAGGGAAGGCCTTTTGTTAAAACCTGGAAGTAAACTGGTAGTGACTTCTGGTCGCTTCCCCTTTTGTAAAATAATAATAATAATAATAATAATAATAATAATAATAATAATAATAATAATA
>NC_056526.1:77636438-77731124 GCF_019175285.1 Sceloporus undulatus | reverse complement strand
GTGTCTCCTGGCCCTGAAATGGTCAAAGGATGCCTAAAAACATGTCAATAATGCCTCCCCAGCCCCTAGATAGTGCTGCGGGTACTTGGGGGACAATGTAGTGGGAATGCAGCCCTCCAAAGTCTCCTGGATGCTAATCTGACTCTCCAAGCTCACATATGCTCAATAAATATAAATATTTGACTTTGATGGGTAAGACAGGAAAGCTATCTATTGACAGAGTGTAAAAAAAATTCATAATGGACAAATTAGGGATGTTGATGCTGACCTGGATTCTGTGTCCATATTGGAAAAAATAAGAATAATTTCAAACTTGGCATCACAGTTCTAAAAGGATGTTGACAAGCTGCAGTATGTCCAGAGGATGGCGACTAAAATGGTGAATTGTCTGGAAATCATGCCCTATGAGCAGAGACTTAGGACCAAAACAGACAGCCCTGAAGGGGTAGCTTGACACTGCCCCTTTGAATGTCGGGTTGGAACTGCAGCAACTGTATGCCATGCCCCCAGCGTGGCTTTTTGCTGGCACAAAAAGAAGTGGCAAAATGCCACTCCTTTTTGAGCCAACAAAAAACTGGCTTTTCTGCCACTGTTGTGTCTTTGCAGTACTCCTGTGACATACAGTATATAAATGCCGCACTACTGGAGCAGTGCAAAGCTGCCTGCCATGTGGTCGGGCAGGTTGTGTGCTGCCAGATTGGGGCAGCATCAGAGTGTGTGACATCTAAACACTGTGCTCTGATGCCTCCCCCAAGCCAGTGCAAAGGGGTAGTCTGTTTAGTCCCGTAGGGAGCTATTTATCCTGGTGAAGTGAAGGTTAAGAGGTTATATGATAGCCCTTGGTTTGGCAGTTAAGACGCTGACTTTGACAATAACAATGTTGGCAGATCAGCAGTTTGAGACCCAAGCGCTGCAGAATGGAGTGAGCCCCTGTCACTAGTCCCAGTTTCTGCCAACCTAGCAGTTCGAAAGCTTTTAAAGTGTAAGTTGATGGGAAGGTAATAACATACCATTTAGTCATGCTGGCCATATGGCCACAGAATCATCTATGACAATGCTGGCTCCCTTACCTTAGTAACAGAGATGAGCACTGCCTCCTACAGTTGGATATGACTAGACAATCTTGTCAAAGGGGAAACCTTTGCCTTTACCTTTACCTTTACCCAATATGTGTAGACAAAGGAGTTGTTGCCAAGCATTAACATCCAAGTACCTATGAATTGTATGGATACATTCTTTAATATGCACAAGGATGTGTGTTACCATTCAGATTTTTGTTTGAAGAAACAGGTGCAAAGACTAAAACATGTAACAATCTTGGGAACACAGAGTATCAGAAAGCTTGCTCTGTCAACATTTAAAGCTGGTTTCACTCATAAGAAAAGCATAAGAACTAGGTTGGGATGATTAATATCTTTTTTATTTATTTTTTCTAAAACAAAAACAAAAAAACCCAGCAACTTGTACTCAGTTCACTCACAGACAAGTCACAGTATAATGTTTGTGATGTAAATAAAGCTTGCAATGTTCCAGAATGAACACTTGTGAGCAAGAAGCATCTCAGTGTTAGAATTTTCCTGGGCAGTGTCTTGCCAGAGCTGGCGGAGTCATTTAATAAGCAGGTGCTTCTTCCCCTTGGAAGAAGCCAACAACGTTGAGTGATAAATAAAACATTAAGAAAAATTTCTTCAAAACGAGAAACCCATCTAGCAACTTTAATGTATGATATTTCTCTTTACATGAATTTTTCACTGTACTAACAAAATTACGGGCCGGGACAATACAATAAACAATTTGTCTCTGTCATGGCAGAGCTATACATTCTACTATATATTGGAAATTTATACGATGCTGGATCACAAAATCCCATGTTGCCTGATGCACTGCTCTTCTAAATTAAATATGACAGTAAGCTGCAGGGGTGATGGTACATTCTTTTTTCCTTCTTTTTTACTGGTATTATTGAATCAAATTTTATAGAAGTAAATTAACTTCCTCCACTTGCTATTTATTATTTTACCTATCTTATAAAGAAAAGCACAGTTCTTGATGAATGAAGTGCAGGGCCATCTTGTTCCATTGCAGCTTCACAGAGTGTCACCATCTTCCTCCTGACTTCCTTTATTTTGTAAGTTATTATAGCAATAGACTTCTGAAAATGTTAATGTAACAGCAAGCTGTGTATTGCTCTTTGGGAAATACTCCAGTGTAATTCAGAACAAATAGGGTAAATAGAGATTATGGCAGTATTGGTTTTAGAAACATTATGGCTGCTTTTTTTTAATTCCATTTATGTTATTCTATTATTGTGTTATTATATGGTATGCATTATTGCTATTATTGCATATCTTTCGAATTCAGTTTACATTTTTGTTGGTGAAGAAAGGAAAGTTATAAATATTTAAAATTGTTATAATATTATTTGTTCTAATATCATTAAATTGTTGTGTGGTTTTGTAATTGAAGCTAGGTTCTGGCACACACTATAAAGATGAAGTAGATATTTACCTTGTAGGACAGCTACAGAGAATATTTCCACATGACCTAATTAGACCAAGAATTAATATGATAGAAAACTATTTAGTCCTATTTGATCACATCCAATGGGACCTCAGTGCAAGCCTAACTCTAAAATGTACCAGCAGAAGGCTAATCAGGGGATAATACCTTTCTGTTGGCAGAAATACACTTCACCTGATCTCAGAAATCTATCAACAGAACGTTCCTCAGAACTAAAGCCTACAGGGGTGTGGGCCCAACAGATACTGCCTATTTTTCTCTACTCAATGGCTAAAGCAATGGCAGGTAGAATGGAAGAAAGACCATATGCACAACATTTGAAAAAACCTTTGGTCTCTTCTTAATCTGTAAAAAAATTGTGTGTATATATGTGTCTTCAAGTGACCTGTTGCTTATGAATTTCATAAGGTTTTCACAAGCAAGGAATTTTAAGAGGTGGTTTTGCTAATTCCTTCCTCTGAAATATAGCCTATGGGAAAACATCAGAAACATGAAACATTTACTCAGGAAGGTCAAAGTAGAAAGTGGAAAGGCTGGATTACTCTTGAACATAAAGAAAACAAAAATAATGACCACAAAGGATTTGCCTAAATTCAATCTAAACAATGAAGAAATTGAAATAAAGATTTAGATCAAAATGATCAAAATGGAGACAGCAGTCAAAAAATAAGGAAAAGGCTAGGAATGGGTAGGGCAGCCATGGAAGAACTGGACAAAATCCTAAAGAATAAAGATAAACAACTGAACACTAAAGTTAGAATCCCTAGCACCATGTATGGATGTGAGTGCTGGATAGTTAAGAAAGCAGATAAGAAGATGATAAACTCATTTGATTTGTGATGCTGGAGGAGAGTGCTGAGGGTACTGCGGATAGTCAAAAAGAGAAATGAAAGGGTTCTTGAACAGATCAAGCCTGGACTCTTCCTGAAGCCAGGATGAGGCTGCTGTACTTTGGCCACATTATGAGGAGGCATGAATCACTAGAAAAGACAATAATGCTAGGAATGATAAATGGTAGTGGAAAGAGAGAAAGACTGCACACCAGATGAGTAGACTCAATTAAGGTGGATGTGAGCCTGAATTTAGAGAACCTAAGCAGAGCAGTACAACACAAGGGGACTCTCATACACAGAGTCACCATGAGTCAGGGTTGACTCAAGGGCAGTTAACAGCAACCAAAACCTGATATTCATTTGTGGTTTCCCATCCAAGTACTAATCAGGCCTGACTCCACTTTAGTTCCAAGATCAGAAGCGCAAGACCTTTGGGCTTAAACACGCACCAGAAATAATCCAGTTTGAGACTGCTTTAACTGCCCTGGCTCAATGTTAAGTAATTCTGGGAACTGTAGTTTTGTGAGAGATTTAGCCTTCTCTCTCTCTCTTCAACCCTCTCTGAAGAAAACTTCCTAAGAAAACCCTATGACAGATTTGCCTTTGGGGTCACCATAAGTCAGAAATGACTTGAAGGCATGCAACAGCAACAATTGAAAGGAATCCTGTGATTACTAAGAGCCAGCATAGGTTTCTCAAAAACAGGTTATGGCAAAATAATCTTATATTTTTTCCTGATAGAGTAACAAGCTTAGTAGATGAGGGGAGTTTTGTAAATGTAGTATATCTTGATATCAGCAAGGCTTTTGACAAGGTTCCCCATTATATTCTTGCAGAGGGCTAGACAGCGTTGCAGTTAGATAGATCTGTAATTGGTTGACAACCAGAACTCAGAGAGTACTCACCAATGGTTGTGGGATGCCCTGGGGTTTTGTTCTGGCCCTGGTGTTGTTTAACATCTTCATAAATTACTTACATGATGGAATAGAAGGCATGCTTATAAAATTTTCACATGACATCAAGGCAGGAGTAGCAAAAACGTCAGATTGCATTAACAGTGACTTTGACAGAATGAAGAGCTGGGCCAAAACAGCTATCTTTAAATAAGGTAACTATCTTTAAATATTTGAAATGATGCCATGTAGAAGACAGAGCCAGCTTGTTTTCTGCTGCTATAGAACTAGAACAAATAGATTCACACTGCAAGAAAGGCAATTCCATCTAAATATAAGAAAGAACTTTTTTACTGTGAGAACTGCCCAACAGTGGAATAGACTCCTGAACGGGTAGTGGACTCAACATCTTTGCAGGTATTTAAGCAGAGGTTAGATGAGCATTTTTCATGGGTGCTTTAGTTGTTTTTTTCTTCATGACATGGGGTTGGATCAAACAGCCCTTCCTATTTGTAGGTTTGCTTTTCTTCCAGCGGGTTCTATTCAAGCTCATCTTTAATTGACTGCATCCCAGCTGAGGCAATATGGTGTGAGTCACAGAAATGCATGGTGGCTGAAAGTACTTGATAAAAAAAATGTAACATGAAATGCTTAAAAGGAGATGACAGGTACACATGGAACCAAGAACAAGAGCGGATGTTTGGTGTCTAAGTGCTGATAGTGGCTGGCAATAAAGTCTCTTATAACAACTGACAGCACTTTCCTGTAATCTGTTTGAAGATGGGCATTTATTTTAACATGAGATACAGCATTCATTGAACATAAACAAAGCTACCTCCTCCGGCACATGCCAAATTTTACCCTGGGTTAGCAGTTTTCCACTGTCTGGCAAATCTGTCAGGTCTTTTGAGGGTTACAGCTACTTCCAAACATCACACCAGAAGTCATTTGTGGTATCAGGGAAAGTGGTCTCCAAAACAAGGCCTATGGGACAATACCTTGAGATCCTCCTCTATTTCTGCATGTACTATGGCTGAATCAGCACTGCAAAATAATCCAATTTGACACCACTTTAACTGCCATGATGCAATATATGGAATTCTGGAAAATGTAATTTGTTGTAACACGCAGACAGAGAAAGCTAAATGTCTCATAAAACTACAGTTCCCAGAATTCCATATATTGCATCATGGCAGTTAAAGTGGTGTCAAATTGGATTATTTTTGCAGTGTGGATGCAGCCTTTCTTCAGGAAAACAAGTACTGTTAAGGGGAAAGAGATTAATGGTTTGTACAATGGTTGCATGCGTAAAATGCAGCAAAAAGAACACAGAAAATTGATTCATTTTTTTTCTGTCATGCAGGACGCAATCTCTATGCAAAAAAAATTCTGTGGTGGTAATTTTTTCTATAGGTTGTCCCCCCACCCCAGCTGAAATACCCTTTCTCACGAAAGATGGGGAAAAAATCATGACTATGGAGACATTGATTTTGCCTTATAAAATTACAGACATTAAAACGACACTAAAGCTATGGTGGCTGAATCTGCAAATACCCAAGTCACCCCATGATTATACATCAAACCCCTGTGTGAATAGAGCTGTTTTTGCTTGTGGACAAAAGGCAAGCAAAGAAGGGGCCAGTCTTGCTTCTCATGGAAGGATATTCCAGAGGGCAGGAACAGCCACCGAGAAGGCTCTCTGTCATGTCCTCACCAGATAAGCCTTTGATGGTGGCGGGACTGAGAGAAAGCCTCCCCCAGAGACTCTTAGGGCTTTAGCAGGTTCATATGGGGAAATACGGTCTCTCAAATCATTTGGACATAAGCCATGTAGGGCTTTTTAAGTCATAAGCAGCACTTTGAATTGGGCCCGGAAGCAAACCAGTAACCAGTGAAGCTGTTTCAGCTAGGGAGTTATGCGGTCCCTATAACTGGCCCCAGTCAGCATTCTAGCTGTGGCATTTTGCACACGCTGAAGTTTTTAAACAGTTTCCAAAGGCAGCCCCACATAGAGTGCATTGCACTAGTTCAGACGGGATATAATCAAGGCATGTGTCAATGTAGCAAGATCTGACATCTCAAGAAATAGGAGCATCTGGCTCACACGTTTTAACTGTGCAAATGCACTCCTGGCCACTTCTGAAACCTGGGCGCCCAGGCTCAGAGTTGAGTCCAGGAATACACACAAGCTGTGAGTCTGAGATTTCCGGGGGAGTGTAACCCCATCCAGCACAGGAAAGGCCCCTATCCCTGATCTGCCTTACAACTGACCAGGAGCACCTCTGTCTTGTCTGGATTAAGTTTCAATTTATTTATAAGTCATAAGCAGCACTTTGAATTGGGCCCGGAAGCAAACCAGTAACCAGTGAAGCTTTTTCAGCAAGGGAGTTATGCGGTCCCTATAACTGGCCCCAGTCAGCATTCTAGCTTAAAATTCTAGATTAAGTTTCAATTTATTTGCCCTCATCCAGTCCATTACTGACAGCAGATACTGCCTCAGTACAGTACAGCTTCCTTGGAATCAGTTGGGAAGGAGAGTCATCTGCATACTGGTGATGCCGCACCCCCAAATCCCAGCTGTTTCATGTAGATGTTAAATAACATGGGGGACAAAACAGAACCTTGTGGGGATATTTGATTGATTGATCAATCAATTGATCAATCAATTGAATATTCTATCAATTTTATTTTTAAAAATGCACTGGCACTGTCAAGGACTGCCCTGGGCCTGACTTAGAGGCACAGTCAGAAGACTCAGACTCTGAAGACATGGAGGAGGCTGAGACAGGGGCAGATCTGGGGCTGCCTGAATCAGCAGTATCAGAGGAGGCTCAGGAAGCTGCAGTGAGAGAAACAAACTCTATGGACTCTAGGCTGCAGGTGCCAGGACCTGTGGAGAGAAGCAGGTCAAGGAGTCTGAGGCGTTCTTCCAGGCTAGAAGCCAAGAGGAGAGCTAATAGGTTTTAGCTGAGAGAAGCAGAGGCCTTTTAAAAGACCTCCAGCTGTAGAGGTTTTTTGCAGGTGACAACCAGTTTTGCAGCCTTGTTGTTCCTGTGTTCCTTGCTCTTTGATCCATGACTCTGGTTATCGAACCCCTGGACTTGTCTTGTGACTATACTCTTGCCTCTGCCCTTTGCTGTGACTGACTGACTGGTATTATATGACCTTTGGACTGGACTCTAGACTATTCCTTGGTATATTCCCCTGCCGTGTTGCCCTCAGTAGAGGTAAGCAGGACAGGCACAAGTACAAAGGCAGCACTGAGACAGAGGGAAATGGTAGATCTGCCAAAAACTGAGGAGGGATGGTAAACACCCCTTTGCCATTATTTCCTCCCCTCCAGAATGATGTGATTCTGATCTGTCATTCCCACTTATTGAACCCGTTTCAGAATCTATTATTCTCAAAAGAACCTCTTTCAAACTACTGTCTGAAAAAAATGGGTGGTAGGTTGCCTTTGCTTCGCTTTATCACAACAGGAATAGATCACATTGTGACAGGAACTGGTTTCAAATTAAAACGAGGGTCATTTACACCGATCAGCATTTTGCTCTATTTCATAGTGGGAAAGTGCCCCAGGATAGCAGGATCCAGGGAGGTCTTTTTCAGTAATGGTCTCACCACTGCCTCCTTTAGGCAGGATGAAAATCTGCTTTGCTCCAGTGAGGTTTTCACCACTCCCCTTACCCACTTGGCCAGCTTTCAGGAGCCAGGAAGGACAAGGATCCTGTATGCATGTGGTGGCCCTCACTTCTCCAGGGATCCTGTCCACATCATCAGGCTGCACAGACTGAAACGTATCCATTAACATGGGACATGTAGGCACCAAGATTACATCCACTGGCCCTGTGTCAACTACAGCATCCAAGTCAGATTAATTACAGCAAGATGCTGGAAGAAAAAAATAACTGTACAATTAGAGGAGTGGTATAAAGAGGTGTGGAAATTAGCAGTTAAAGATAAATTGACACGTAGATTGAAAGTAAAAAAGGGACTATGGAAAAAAGTGACTTTGGTGGAATCTGGAAAGAATTCATTGAGAAAGTATTGAGAAAAGAAGATGGAAAATTACCTCCATGGGAGGAACTGAGATTTTGGATGGAATATAAGGGTAAAAATGGCTCCAGGGAAGGGGAGCACAGAGGTGGGATATAAAATACACTTAGCCAAGTTGTAATAGAATGCGCGTGCACACACACACACACACACACACACATATAATGTATTGTTAAAAATTGTATATATGGATTATAGTTTCGATTAAAAAAATTTTAAAAATTAAATTAGATTGATATAATGCAACTTGTGGCTCAGCAATAGCAAAAATGAGTGGAAAATTATGAGGAAAAGGTCTATTGAATTACTTTTCCCACACAGATAGGTGAAATGTCACAGGTTGACTCGCAGCAATAGTGCATGACATTATAATAACTTTCTCATTTTCAAAAGCTGTAGTTGTTTAAAGGAATAACATTATTCTCATTGTCTGTCCAGAGCATCCCTAGTAAATGTTCTATCAAGTCAAGTACTAATTAAAAATATAATATTACAATGGAAGTGCCACATATAAAATCTGCCTCCGCTGACCTTCCTTTTCACTTTGGCATTACAAAAGTGTTGTACATTTTTTAACTCTATGATGGGCCAAAATGTTTTATTAGCTATTGAACCAATTCTAATCCATCAGCTGCTTATCATAACCCTCTGGGGTTTCAATGAAGTTTTACCAGCCTGCTTGGATGGAAGAAGTGGGTGGATTATACTCAAAGTAAGAACCTGTGTGGTGTAGTGTTCTAAGCACTTGACTAAGACTCTGGAGCCCAGGGTTCAAATCTCCACTCAGCTATGGAAGCCCACTGGGTGACCGTGAGCAAGTTACATTTTTTAACAAGGACAAAGCCTCTCTGAACATATCTTGCCAAGAAAACACTTTGTAAGGATTGCCCTAGGATTGCCATAAGTAGGAAATGCTTGAAGCCACACAACAAGAAGGAATCAGGAATGGAGCGAGGATCTTGTGAACATACATCTTGGGTTATACCTAAGGGGCTATGCACACAGACCCAAAGGGGTGGCCTCCAGTTGCCTCTTTTACATCCAGATTGGGGCCGTGGCAACCACACCCCATGGCCCCAATATGGCCTTTCCAGAGACGCAGAAAGCAGTTCCTTTTCGTGCCCTGGAAAGGGCGCCATAGCCCTGGTGCCACAACTTTACAGTGCTCCTTTCGCACTATGTCATGTGGATGCAGTGTCGGAGGAGCACCATGCACCATGCTGTTCTGTACAGGGCCTAGGTTGGTGCAAAATCAGTGGGTGATTTTATTGCTCTTGTCACAGTTCAACCAACATTGCTGTTGAAGATATGTGTCAAACATCTCTCATGCTATTTTGATGGCTGTCTACTATTGTTGTTTATGTTGCTGTCCACAGAACAGGGTGGCTCTACATTCACAGACCTTGATTGGGACCATAGCATTTTGAAGGTATTTTAGTATAGCACTTGTGGGCAGAATTAGTTGAGTGCATGGCAGGCAGTACTTCCAAGAAACACTGGCAGAAAAATGAGATATGGATACACAGCCAAGTTCAATTCCTTTGTCATTATTAAGAATGCTTTGTGATAACCAAATTTCCTTTGTCCCATACCTTTTTACTATTATGTAATAAGTTTTTACACAGTTTACACCCACATGTATTATGAGACCTCATCAGGCATAAAAATGGCCCTGTGGCCCTGCACTCATCTTTTTGGGTCACAAATTGTGTGGGCTGCTTCTGAAAGAACTTACTCAAAATGCTCTGTGAATATTCTTTGGAAGCACACTGTTTCTGTGGCTTGTAGAACAGCTCTTGTTAACTGATAAATTGATTCCTTGTTTATATGAAGCACAACCCTTTTAAAGCATCTTCCAAGCCTTCCTAGTGATTAATCCAGCATTAATCCCCCTGTCACATATAACCTATATAAATAGACTTTAAATGCCTACATTTGCTTGTCCAAACAACTTATAGTCATTTTATGTGTCTGTAGCTTTAGCAGGAAAGTCATTCTGAGCTTCCAAGAGAAGTGCACTACCAAGAAAAAAAACATGTTTTTGTTCTTTAAGGGAGAAAAAGATTTCTTTGACCTGATCCTGTGTACAGTGGGCCCTTGTTATCTGCTGAAGTTTGGTTCCAGGATACCAAAATCCATGGATGGACAAATCCCATTAAATGCAATGGCATAGTAAAATAATGTTCCTTATATAAAATTGCCAAATCAAGGTTTGCTTTTTGGAATTTATATTTGTAAAAATATTTTCAAGCTATGGATGCTTAAATCAGTGGATAAAAAAAAATCTGTGGATAGAGAGGGCTGACTGTATTTCTATTCCTAGAAACAGGGTAGTATTGACACCAGCAAGCTATTTGCATTTATATATGAGAATTTTTAGCACCCTTTACTTATATTTAGCATCCTGGTTTCTGTAACGGGAAGGGATGCTTTTGAACATCTAAAGTCCCATTTGAACTACTGTATCATGCTGTACATGGTGATGCCTTTGAAGAGTATTAGAAAACGTCAGCTAATATCAAGAGCTGCAAACAGAATGTTAAGGTCCCCTGCTACAACAGTTCCATTGGCTGTCAGTTTGTTTCTAGGCACAATGAAGAGTGCTGGTTATGACCTATAAAGTTTTATATGGCTGAGGTCCAAACTATTTGACAGATCATATCTCCTTGTATGAACTTGCCTGGCCCATGACATGCTCAGAAGAGGCCCTTCATCTGGTCCCACTGCCTTCATAGACATGGTTGATGGGGCTGCAATATAGGGCCTTTTCAGTGGCTGCCTCTATACAGTGGTGCCTCGGGTTACGAAATTAATTCGTTCCGTGGCACCGTTCGTAACCCGAAAAGCCTTCGTAAGCCAAATTGCCATAGGCGCTAATGGGGAAAAGCCGCGATTCCGTGCGAAAAAGCCGAAAAAAGCACCAAAAGTTTTTTCGTAACCCGAAAAAACATTCGTAACCCGAAACAATGTTTTCCTATGGGATTTTTTCGTATCCCGAAAATTTCGTAACCTGGGTATTTCGTATCCCGAGGTACCACTGTATTCTGGAAATCCCTCCAGGAGAGGCTAGAATTTCCCTCTCCTTGCTCTCCTTCTGTCAGCAACCAAAAACCTTTTTTTTATTCTGGCTGGCTTTTAAAACAAAAAGTTATAAAACAACAGGGGAAGGGTACTGTATTGTCTTAAACTGAATTATTTAAA
This sequence comes from Sceloporus undulatus, assembly GCF_019175285.1. Taxonomy (NCBI): domain Eukaryota; kingdom Metazoa; phylum Chordata; class Lepidosauria; order Squamata; family Phrynosomatidae; genus Sceloporus; species Sceloporus undulatus. Next base: position 77,719,621 of record NC_056526.1, on the reverse strand, counting down.
ACTTCTTTGTTGTTAATTGCTTTTGAACTTTTTAAGTTTAAAAGATCAAAAACAATTAAACTGTTTTAAAGCTGTAAAAATTTAATTCCACTTTGTATGTTTTAGCTGTATTACTTTTTTAAAAAAAAATCCAGGTCTCTTTGAGTCCCTATTTTGGGAGAAATAATAATAATAATAATAATAATAATAATAATAATAGATGATGTCTGGACCCCATTTTACTTCAAAAGTCTATGACTGAAAAGTGGTTTATTCACATGTTCAACATTGTATGATGTGTGCTATCCTAAACACAATGAATATCCTATGTGTGAACTTTGTTTTTGGTCTGAGTCACAGATTGGTCTATAGATATCAAGTGATGGACACTTATGTGGAGTAGTCCCACATTACCTACTGCTATTTGCCAGTGACAACATGTGACCTTGATGTCAGTGGAATATTGAATCTGCTCCAGGTTTCATATTAAACTTTCAGGAGACTATCCAAGGTGCCAACCAAAGTAACTTGAGGATTTATAGTTCCTTTTATAATTGGTTTGCCACTATAGAAAATGCCCTGTCACAGTTACTCACAAATCTAGCCTCTTGGAGACACGCAAGTAGTCTTCTACTGAGGATTTTGAATTCTGGGCATGACCCATGTATGGGTCATGCAGGATAGGGTGGTCTTTCAGAAATCCTGGATCCAAGCTGTTTATAGGTCAAAGCAGAATTCAGGAAGTTACTTTGAGGTAGAACAAATATTCTGACATGCTAAAGTCATCCACAAAGGAGCAGAGATTGGATGATGCTCTGTGATCTTGCCGTTTCTCAGTTATGAGTAGCTTGAGCATGCCATTGTATTCATTCATCTTTAAAATAATGTTTCGAGTTATGTTGTTATGTAGAAAATCCTGCCATGGCAGGGGCAGCTTTCTTAGGCAAGCCTCACCTAGAAATGAGCCAGCATATTTGGGTAAATGTTTTTGATGGACACAAAGAATTCCTACCTTTTTGCTGCATTTATATTAATGAAAGGGATATTTGAGTCATCCCGTTCTTTTGTAAGTGTGGGTTGCCTGCCAACTCCAATGAATGGGGACACTTTAGGGTTTTTTGAAGTTGGGGACTAAATCAATATGCCTACAAGAAATCACATGATTGGTGTGAATGGGATCCAAGCATGCAATGTTCTGCTTTCCAGAGTTTTTCTTTTCTTTTTGGGTTTCAACTCCCACTTGCCCCTATTCAACATTGCCAATGGAAAAGGATTATGGGAATTTTACAGCAAAGCATTTCAGATGCCTAAAATTCTCCATGATAATAGATAGACAACAGACACTTTTAAATGATTGAATATTCACATGCATCTGTAGGAGTCATGTCACGCTGATTCTCTAAGCTGTGTTAATGGAAGTCACAGTAAGTGCAGTCAAACACTTAGAGAGAAGAAAGTGATTTAGCTATAAAAGGTCTTTATTGCAGAAGTCCTGTTTTCATCACTTGCTGCTGTTTAATTTCAGGTGATTTTGGTTTGTTTTTTTCCTTACTGATATTTTCCTATAAGAACTTCAATAAAAGATTTTTCTATTCAACATCACAGTGACCCTTTATTTTCAAAATTTGTGTCATGTGATCTTATTAGAATCTTGAGCCAAATGTGGATTTGTAATCTGAACAAAAACCACATTCCAAAGGCATATGGTTTTCAGTGTAAGAAATTTCATGACTGGCATCCTGTTGGTGATAGATATAACTCCTCATTTTGTCTGCATACAACTTATATTTTTAAAGATACTGTGGAAGGAGGTATCCAGTACCTCCTTGCATAATTATATTCAGCAATGCATGATCCCAACTGATGGAGTTAGGTGAATATTTAACGCAGGTGCAGGGATGCAGTTTTGAAGCTTGGACAAAGAAGAGCTCTAGCACAGTGTCTCTGAATCCCACTTTCCTCAACAGCCACTTATTGGTTAAAAGGTTTGCCCAGGTGCCATCAGCTGGGATTGCACATAGAGATGCAAGAGGAAGCCCAGTAGAAGAAAGCAGAGTTATGCTCTGCCAGCAGTCTTACAAGATTTAATTCTATGTCAGCCAAAAAATTCTATGTCAATCTCCCACTGTCAAAAGTGATCTTCAAACTCCAAACTTTGTGAAATCCCAGATCAATATTTTAATTATGTTAGCTCCTGCTTCAGTTCACCAGCCGCTCACATACAAATGTAACTAGTAATATACAGTGAGCCCTTCCCTTATGTGGGGGATCTGTCCCTCCGCCCCGATGTAAGGGAAATCCCATGTATGCTCAAGCCCCATTAAAAGTAATGGGGCCCATGCCTGCAGCAATGCACGATGGCCCATCCCCCATGGATGCATGCACCATTGGTCTTTCCAGCACACAGCACCGCTTCTTCCGGCACAGCTTTCAGCGTATGCTAAAAGCTGCATATATCACACCCATGTATGATGTGGGCGCACTGTATAAAGATTCAGTAGGATGTTAGAGCAGGAGGGGGACCACCAGATGTTGTTGAATGTCAGATCCCATGACCCCAACACAATGGCAAGAGAAGATGAGGGTTGCAGTCCATCAATATCTGAAGGACAACATGAATCCTCTCCTCTGTAAGAGGATCAGACTTTGAGTAGGAGATTCAGGTTCAGGTCCCATCTGAACATTAAACTCACTTAGTGACCATAAATGAGTCCCTAATAGACTCCTTCCATAAAGAGAAAGTGACATTACATTCTTGTAAATCCTCCACTGGATTGTGTGTGTGTAATAGCAAGTTGTGTTCCATCAGATATCGGACAATATCTCAAATGAGATAAGAGTGCTATCTCTAGAAAAGCTAGGTTAGATAAAATTCATTTCTATCAGTATGTACTGTTGCTGCTATCCATGTGAATCCTAGAAAACAGCCCAGCATAGTAAAAGGCTCCTTTATGCGTCCACATAGCTAAAAGAATTGAGCTTGCAATGAGGAGGCATATCATGTGTGGCTGTGTAATATCCCTTTCATCAAAATTATTTTGTATTTGTTTCTGAAATTATTACAGCTCTGTAAATTCAACAAAATCCTTGTTCCACCTCTCCAAGTGAACTGATGTACAATTATACTACTGCTCAAGAGTTCTTGTAAGTGCTTGATTATTTTGGTATGTTATAGTAATATTGGAAAAGAGGATCCCTAGTTGTAAAAAAAAATCATAATTTTCTCTCACACGGAGCAGATGGCGGTGACCTTATAATTCTCTGAAAGTGTAAATAATAATTCATTACAGGTGCCACCTTGTTCTGATAGATACTTAAACAGATTTTATGTGTTGGGTAAAAGCTGCACACAGAAAAATTGTCATGGACACGATATTGCCAGGGCTGTTGTTATCACTTAGTATTGATTCTGGATATTATTATTTTTTCATATGGTAAGGGCAGCAGGAGACAACACAATGTAGTTAGTGTAATATATGATCATTTCTTATGAAAGGTGGACAGCCCAGTTTTAACATTGAAGCTGCATGCTGTTTTGTTTTACCCTAGGATTTTGGCAAGCTACATATTTTTCAATTGCTCTCTTACAAGTAGTATTCAAAATCACCTGAAACCAATGAAAGAAACTAAAGGCAACAAAGGTGTGAAATAAATAAGGTTATTTGTGTCATGGGATACTCTCTTTTTCTTCCCTTCCCAGATATAAAAGCAGGGTCACTGATATAAATTCCAGTGCCCTTAAAGCTTTAGGAAGATAGGAAAGAGTCAGCTACAACATGCAACTTTCTCGAATGTCTGCCCCCATTGTATCTGTGTGGGGCTGCATACACACAACAAAAATAATCCAGTTTGACATCATCTTAACTGCCGTGGCTCAATACTGTTAACTTCTGGGAAATGTAGTTTTGTGAGACATTTAACCACCTCTATCAGAGAGCTCTGCTGTCACAACAAACTACAATTCCCAGAATTCCAAAGCATTGAGCCAAAGCAGTTAAAGTGGTGTCAAACTGGATTATTTCTGCAGTGTGGATGCATTCTAAAAGAGGCATTAGCAGGACTGTGAACAGGGATGGGAAGGCAATCTAGATGAAGGTAGAATTTTTGAACATCCCAAAATCTGTTATGAGAAAATGTGCATCTCCTCTTAAATATTTACTAATCTGTGATGGCATCTGAAAAACAGAGTGCACAGATTTTAAAATGCAAAAATGTGCATAATTGAAATAAAATGCACAGGAATATGCTTTAGTCAGTGGGGAAAGTTGAATAATTAGATTGTGCAAATAATAATAATAAATAATAAAACTTTTATTTATATCTCGCTTTTCTGTGACAGGACAATCAAAGCGGCTTACAACACGTTAAAATCCACATTTACAAATTTATATCCCAAACTCCCCCCCTTAAAACAGGATTAAACAAGTTACAATTAAAACATCTGTTAAAAACACAATAAAAAATACAGCGAGGACAGAGCGGTGGGCTAATACATGATGTAGGGGGCAGTCATTCTGTGGCCAGGCACTTTTATTCAGGAAAGGCCTGCTGGAAGAGATCCGTCTTGACAGCTTTTTTAAAGCTGTCTAAGCTGGCAATTTGATGGATCTCGTCTGGCAGACCGTTCCATAGTTCAGGAGCAATTGCAGAGAAGGCCCTCTGGGAGGTAGCAGTTAGTCTGGTTTTTAAAGGCTGCAATAGATTCCTCCCAGAGGACCTGAGGGTGCGGGGCGGATTATATGGAAGCAGGCTATCCCTCAAATAGGTTGGACCCAAGCCATGTAGGGCTTTAAAGGGTATAACTTGTACTGTGCCCAGAAACTAATAGGCAGCCAGTGAAGAGATTTTAAGATGGGTGTTATTCGGTCACTCCTAGTTTTTCCGGCAACCAGCCTGGCTGCCATATTTTGCACTAGTTGAAGTTTCCGGACTAGGCACAAGTGTAGCCCCATGTAGAGTGCATTACAGAAATCAAGTTGTGAATGTACAACAGTTTCTAGGTCCTTTACTTCCAGAAAAGGGCGCAGCTGGCGTATTAACCGAAGCTGATAACAGGTGCTCCTGATCGTCCCATTCACCTGATTTCTCATGTGAAGCGACGGGTCTAGGAGCACCCCCAGACTGCGAACACAGTCTTTTGTGGAGAGCGTGACCCCATCTAGGACTGGAGGTTGCAACCCTATACCTTGTTTGGGGGCCCCTACTGTATGTATCTCCATTTTGTCTGGATTCAGCCTGAGTTTGTTTTTCCTCATCCAGCCCATTACTGCTTCAAGACATTGATTGAGGGGAGAAATGCCATCTGTTGTCATAGCTGCTGATCAGGACATGGAGAAATATATTTGGGTGTCATCAGCGTACTGATAACACCCTGCCCCATGTCTGCGAATGATTTCCCCCAGCGGCTTCATATAAATGTTGAATAGCATCGAGGACAGTATGGGGCCTTGAGGGACGCCACATTTAAGCTCCATTTTCGAGGAGCGACTGTCCCCAAGCATCACCCTCAGGAATCTACCCGAGAGGAAGGACCAGAACCACTGGAGTGCAGTGCCACCAATTCCTAACTCTCCCAGGCATTCCAAGAGGATGTCGTGATCTATTGTATCGAAGACCACTGAGAGGTCTAGAAGCACCAACAGGGTCACGCTTCCTCTGTCAATGCCTAGATTAAGATCGTCAGCCAGAGCAACCATGGCAGTCTCCACCCCATATTCTGTCCTGAAGCCGGTTTGAAATGGGTCTAGATAATCGGTTTCATCCAAGATGACTTGGAGTTGAAGGGCAACAGCCTTCTCGATCACCTTGCTCAAAAATGGCAGATGGGATACAGGCTTGTAGTTCTTCATATCCAGTGGGTCCAGGGAAAGTTTTTTCAGGAGCGGTCTAACAACCGCCTCCTTTAAGCAAGTTGGAACACAACCTTCCCTAAGGGATGCATTGATGACATCTCTAAGAAATGCCATCAAGGCATCACCCCCCTGGACTGCCAGCCACGACGGGCAGGGATCGAGGGGACATGTCGTCTTCTTCACATTTCCAAAGATCTTGTCCATGTCATCGGGACTCACGAACTCAAACCGACCCAGTTTAACCTCAACAACGGTGAGGTTAACCTCAACAACTGTAAATGTGCATATTATTATGAAATAATAATTTCAGCACATCCAGTGAATAATCAATACAACTCAAAATTCATTCTATCTTATTGGATGGTAGATTTATGAATGTTCTATATGAGGATATATATGTTCTTGTTAACTCTTTAGAAGGTGAATGTGTTTCTTTCTCTTGTTCATCTGTAGTTTTTATTGGTAGGTGAGAGAGAATGAATAAGCCAGGTAAATGTAATGCGGTTTCATTTTCAATTAGGAAAGATGGAATTGTTATTAATATTATTAATATTAATATTGAATAAATTATATGTTCTTTTTATTATTATGGATTTAGTGGAGGCAAGATGGCAAAAGCATGATAGGTGGTATTTTAACTAGCCCTGTTATCTTTGTTTATCTTTATTATTATATTATTGATTTTTTTTATAAATCACTGCATATCATAGATCCCAGATGATGAAATCACATTTCCTAAATTATATTTGGAAATGTTGGATGTGTTTTGATTTTTATATTTGTTTTGTACCTTGTATCTTCACTGCTGTTATTTAAATTGTTGTTGAACTACTAATAAATTTATTCAGCTATTCATTTGTGCATTTTATTCTGCATAATGATTTCTGAACTCTAAAGGGATTTGTTTCTGAATAAAGATTCTTAGCACAATAGCCTTAGCTTCAGCCTAGTTACTCTGTACTATGGCAGTTCTTGCAAAATTTGATGCTCCTAATTTCAAAATATTGTTGCAAATGAAAATATTTTGTTCTAAACCTTAAAATTCATAATTACAAAGCTCATCAGATTTTCCCTGGCATTATAGCAATTTGGTGTGTGATTTGAAAAGAAGTGTGTTTGAAATTGTCATCACACCTCTTCTTAAGCCAAACCATTCCCATCAGCCTTAGCAAGCATAGCCAAAGGTGTGAGATGTTGTGAGTCAATCAAACACCATCTGGAAAGTCACACTTGCTGAGACTGCTTTAAATAACAGTTATACCTCTGTTAACAAAGTATATGTGTTCCTCGGCATCACTTATTTAACAGTAACTTTGGTATCGAAGGCACAAATAACCTGGAAAGAATAGGAATATATCTCTACACCACAAACTATAACAGCAGCTCAATAGATTTCAGCAAACAATTTGTTCAGAACTAACGATATGAATTTGTGAAATGAAAAACCCTGGCCAGGGAAACCTTGCACAAGCAAACAAAAACAGTTTAAACCTTGCAAAGAGCACTTGAAGGCTTCTTTCAAAATGCATCAAGGGATGAGTCTTGCTTTTGCAAGTCTTCAACTTGTTATGATTTTTATTCTGCTAGATCTGCTTAAAAAACATGTTGAAGATAGTTGACAAGGCAGGCTTATCTGCTTTTCCCTTTACTCTATGTTTTGCTGTTCATGTATGATCTGTTGTAGGTAGGCCCATACAGCTACAGTAAAATCAGCTAGCGAAAAATCTCAATATTTTCCAGCTCAGAATTTATTGTGATACTTACACATTGCTACAACTTAGTACTGAAAGTGTGTTTTTCTCCAGACCTCCTTCATCATCCTACCACTACCAATGCTGGTAAATAAATAAATCCTTCCAACTAGACAGAGGACAGATAGAAAAAACGGAGCTAGGTGAATATAAAAAGACTTCATTAAAAGGAGCTTCTTTGCCAGAGGCTTTGTTAATGAGGTATGTCTGTGTTGTATTTAGTCAAAAGGGAGAAATAGGAAGCATACCCCAATTTAGGTTTATAGTTATGATGACTCCATGAATTTCATGGGGTTTATTTTAGGTACTCAGAAGTGGTTTTGCCAGTTCCTTCCTCTAAAATATAGCGTATAGCACTTGGTATTTGCTGACAGTCTCCCATCCAAGTAATAATGAGGGTTGACCCTGCGTAGCTTCCAAAGTCAGACTGGATCCACATAATTAGAAAATTAGAAAAGATCCCAAGAGTTACCATAACCCAGCTCCTGCTGATGTTGGAAATCCACAGTTAAATATCCAAAGAGATGGCAACACAATGCCTGTTTTAAAAACATCAAAGAACTTACCACCTTCTGAATCAGCCCTTTCCAATACTGAACTATTTTTACTGTCAGCACATTCATTTTAATGCTTAGTCAGAACCTCCTTTCTAGTAACTTGAATACATTGTTTCAGGTGGTACTCCAGGGAGAAGCACACGAACTCCGCAGCATTCCCCTTTGTTTCTACTTGAAATCAAGTTATGCTAATCCACAATATCCCCACCAAGTTTTTAATTCTATTTTTAAGACTAATCTGTGTGCACAAACACACAGACATGCACACATGTTTCTTGGAACAACCAGGACCTGTAAGATATTGACAGCAGGAAGCCCATGAACATGCTAAGAAAGGCTTCCAAAGGTCAATTGGGTGTCATTTTGGGATTACTGGGACACTGCTGAGTGATGTCCGACAGCAGGACAAGAGAACCGTTTTCTGGGAAAGTCCATTTGGCACGCATCAGAAGGGAAAAAAAGTTGAGAATGCTGGACAAATGAGATTTTCAGCTCAAATCTAAGCTTAAGCCTATTTAAAGCTTTGGGAAGATTGAACATCTTTTAATACAAGCAATCTTTCTAAAACAGCTGTCAGGCAACACTTGGTATGGCTTTACCTTACTTTCCTTTATCTCAGTCCTACGTTCAAAAGCTTTTTCTTTCTTCTTCTTCTTTTTTTAATAGCCACATAAAGCCCCTAACTGCAACATGTTGTTGTCTTGATAATTTATTTGCTTATTCAAAATGTTTTTGTTGAAGCCAAAGTGGTGACATTTGTTAGCTATCTATATTGTCCTGTGGCATTTTAAGCTTTAAAACTCATCCCCCTTCCTTTTACAGGTAACACATTTTCTCCTGAAATACCAATCATAACTTTTCATGCCAAGAAAGTGGTGATTGGTCCCAGTTGCAAGTAGTCCTTGTAGTTAGCTAATTCATTGTAGAAATCTCATTCCACATCCAGTGTGTCTGGATTTTAATTTTATCATCTTCACGTTATTCAGTTTCCTACAGTCTTCTTTCTAAAAAGTAGTCATAAGAAGTGGTTTTCAGAAGAACTTTTCTAGTTGCATTATGTTATGTGAAATTAAAGCTTGACTGTTTACCATTATATTCTTGATGTGGCAAATATTTAGATGCAGTTTTCATAACGTACTAGGTTTCTGATGTGGACTGACCCACAGAATGGCGGATTCTAGGGCAGTAATAAAATCAGAAGATTTTTGACTAAATTTCACCAAAATATCCTTATGAGTTATCTCATGTCTGTCATAGGGATTAGCAGATGTCAGGTTTGTAAGTCTACCTTGTTTTCCACCTTCAAGACCACCCTAAACAGCCAAGTGAAAAATACTGGCTCAGAAAGGGGATTTTTTTTTAAAAAAGTTTTTACTCACCCTACAAGATTATTATTATTATTATTATTATTATTATTATTATTATTATTATTCTGCTTAATCATTTGGAATCCAAGCGGATTACACTCCTTACACACATATCTTAATTTTTCATTATTTCATAAAAAAAACAGTAAGAAATATCAAGCAAAGAAAATACAGTATAATCCTTGTTATCAGAATAGTATCAGAACAGGTAATCACAACAAATCCCTTCTCTTATATTGTTGATGTGAGCCTTCAAGTCATTTCTGACTTATGCCAAGCCTAAGGTGAATTTATCATGGAGATTTCTTGGCAAGTTTCTTTAGAAGCAGTTTGTTATTGCCATCCTCTGAGGCTGAGAGTGTGACTGCCCCAAAGTCACCCAATGGATTTACATACGTGAGCCAGGATTCAAACCATCATTTCCAGAGTCAGAGTCAGACCACTACACCATGCTGGCATTCCCCTTCTCAGATGTGTGTGTGTGTGTGTGTGTGTGTGTGTGTAGAGAAAGAGAGAGTTCTGTGTACAAATAGGATGCAGTTGATTGCTGACGATAAATAATATTTATTGAAATAATTAACAAACAGAAGTTTAAAATGTATATCAGATGCAAAACATTTAGGCTTCTGACTTCTTCGGTTGCCAAATATTAAACAGAGCTGTACAGTAAGTGGCAATTTGCAACACTATGTCTTCAGCATTCTTAGTGGATTGTGGTATTGTCCTCTATTGTATATTAAGTAAATAGAACAAATGAGTGTGCAAGTTAGAAAAAAAGTGCAGGAAAAAGTATGTGTGGATTTCAGTGTAGGAAGAAAACATAAAATCTTCCAGCCTGGTACAAAACAAGAACAGAGGGGAAATACAGTTGAGATTTGAAACAGATATTTTCCCATCCTTGTCTATTAGGCAGTTTTTGAAAAGAAGCTTTCACATTGCACACAATATGCTGTGATATTCTTGCAAACTGTAATTGCAAGCAAAACTGAAGCAAATGAGCCAAGACAAAACAAAGCCAATTGCATCAAGTAGATCTCATGTGATTACAATAAATGCAAAGAAAATGCCCAGGATGAAGGCTGTTTCTGGAGATCTCCTCACTGCTGACAATAGGCAGGATTTAAGGTGTTTCCCATTCCCTGTTCCAGGAGAATCATTTCAACAGTCTGAACATTCTGCAAAATGTGGGCCTGAAACATAAAGAACAGATTAACTGTTTTAATCCCTACTTGGAAATGGTTAGCTGTGTGATCAGCAGAACATCCATAGTACATAGTTAAGGAACTTTGATAGAACTTTAATTAATGTGACTCCATTAGGGATATAATTATTCACTAATTTTCTTCTCCAATGAAGCAACAAGTAATTTTAGCAATTTTCTTCCTGCTGAAAGAAAGTCTTTGAAAACTGCATTGTTTTCAAAGAATATTATCAATTCAGGATTTGTTCTATGTAAAATTCACATGTGGTTGCTTTGTGCAGGAAAAAAAATCATTTTCTGTGCAGGAAGAAGCTTTTTCTGCCCAGAGATATTATTTTCTGTACAGAAAATGCTGCTGTCTTCACAGAAAATGTGGTTTTCTGTATAAAACAACCATTTGAAAACTTTGCCAAGAATAGGTCCTCAGCTGTGGAGAAATAGCATTTTCTGCATTGAAAATGTTTTCTACACAAAATAACCACATGAAAATTTTGCACAGAACTCTCTACAAATGGTAAGAATTCCATCCAAACCAGATTTCTTCTCATCCAGGTTCCTCAGCACTCAAGAAACATGTGTTTGTCAGCTGACAAATATTTTCCCATCCATATGCTCCATCTTATGGAATCCTAGATGTGTGATTTGGTCTGTGAGGTGCTTAGAATTCTCTGCCCAAAGGTACTGTAATTGTCTGCCCCAGATATGCATTCATCTTTCTTTGTTGGAAACTGCTCCTTGTCATGGCCTGAGAAGTCCATGCAGTTGAAATTATGAAAACTATTATGGCCATGTGGTCACATAGCTATCTGGAATATGCTATGAAAGACCCATTTTTTGCTTTATGAATTTTTTGCTTTATACATTAGCCAAGAAGGAATGTCTTTCCACTGAAATTCTCAAGAAGAATGTTTGTTTGGCTTTCTTAGAATACTATGGATGGTATCCAGTGGGTTTAATGATAATTTTTAAATGCAACGTCTCATCAGGGAAGGCCCTATAAATCTGACCTTGTTCACCACCACCAGGAGCAAGTATTTTGTAAAGTTGATCTTTCTTGTCCCCGAGGGCCAGGCCACTCCAAAATACCTTGGTTGTGATGGAGATAGCTTGGAGTAACTCATTGTTGGGAAAATCCATTTCCCTTCCAGCTGCTGTGAGGATTGCATTAAACTCAGAGAGAACAGAGAAACCGAAAGGGGGTGTAATGTACTGTCATGTTCCCTGTTCATAAAAAGTCATAAGGCTTCAACCCAGTGAGCCCTGATTCTATTACACAACTGGTATCTTCCCCCCTCCCCCCCATGCCCCTGTGACAAATAGTATCCATGAGTACAATGTAGTGTATTTGTGAGAACAATGTAATGTATGATGTATATTGGTCGAATCTATTGAACATGCATGTATGTGGGTGGGAGCCCAGTGTTGAAAAGCACTACTTCAACCTTCCTTATCGCTAAATTAGTTAAATTTGCAAAGTAGGAGAGAACTGCTACCATACCTTGAAATAACTCTGCCCTTGGTGGTTACATCTTGGAAAGTCAAAGAAAATAAAATATGGCAAAGTAAATGCATGCTTAATGGGTTGCTTTTGACATGGCAGCTGTGCTCCTGAGTTAAGCAAGCCAAGGAAGTTATATGCCTGGCTTGAGCAAAGTGTTTGGCTCTTCTTCAGCCCGAAGCCTGTATAAGCAAACAAGCCAAGAAGGACCTAAGCCAGGAAGAATATTCTGGCATTGCTTTCTGGCTGTCACCGTGACCTTATATATCATTTTATGTATTTTCCCATTTGCATGTGGATAATCATTTCCAATGGCTCACATAATGTTTTGGCATGACGACTCTGGCTTCCAGCTCTCTGGCTCTCTTACAGTTGCTACATCCAGCGTGCTTGTAAAATTCATTAATACACGTTTAGGAATAAATAATGCTCATTGTTATGGTTTTTAAATGGGAGGGAGGGAGGGAAATGGTCACATCACTTAGAGATTAAAATTAATCAGATGGTGACTTCTGCATTAAAACAACATGAACACATTGCTGCCACCCACCCAAAGCGAGCAAGTTCAAAGTTAAATATTGATACTCTGGCCTATTTCAGAAGCTACATATGCAATGTTTGATATACCAACTTAGCAACTATGATCTCAAGAGGCCTTCAATGAACAAACAAAACACAAACACTCCAGAATGTTATGAAGAGTTTCTTGTTCAGAAGGTTGCCTTCACGACCTCCCAAGTTGTCCTTTAAATTCTTCTAGCTTCAAAAAGTGGTTTGGGGATCGGATGCCAGACAAGTTGAAAGGGAAACCCAGGGGAAATTTCACGCTCAAATAGACTGATGTTTCCCTTTACTGAACAGCTTTTATGCTGATCCCAAACTATTATTTCATCTGGGGCGAGCTGAAAAAGACAGACCTCCCCCTTACAAAAAAGCCCCTCACCTTGAATCCAAAATTTCAAAGTTTTCTTCTTTTTATTGTGCACTTGGTTCAGATTTAAATACAATTGTTTCATTCTCATTTTTCAAATTCATCATTGTATAATGGTACACTATTATTAGTAAATTATTTCTCTTATTTTCATTTGTTTACTGAAGTTGCTTTAGTATCATGGTAAACTGTGAAAATTAAACTATAAATAATGTTATCACCACAGTAGCTGTATGCAAATTTTGAGATTTTATATATCAATATTTCCAATTGGCTGTGGCCCTTTTTCAGGCTTTAGAATCTGCTTTTATCTCTTAAAATTCTGAGTAGTAAAATGTTGGGAAGTAATATAGGTAAGTTTTCATGTCAGGCCACCCATCATATTAGGTTTAGGACTTGGGATCCCCTTGCTACGGTTTATCCCAGGGTGCCAACCCTCAGGCAGGATAGTCTGGGGTGACTATGAAGATTTTCATACCTGGCTGAATCGCTGGGAAAATGTCCCTGAAACATCGCTCAAACATCACTCTAATATGGAGGAAGCGCCAGTGTCTCAATGTTAGGTGCGCTTCCTTAATTGTCAGTGAAACGTGGCTCCCTCCTTAGCAACCCTGAATTGTTCCTGGGGAGCAGATTTCCTATGAACGCAAAGTTTGCATTCATAGGAAATCCGCTCCCCTTGTGACAAATCAGGGTCACAACAGGGAATGACATTTCACTGACGATTAAGGAAGCACACCTGGCGTTCAGACACTGGCACTTCCTCCATGTTAGAGCAACATTTGAGCGACGTTTCAGGGACGTTTTCTGAGCAATTCAACCTGGTATGAAAATCTTCCAACTCAGGCAAGCAACTGGTGTGTTGGGAACCCTGTGCTAGAGAGTGGTAATGGTGTAGTCCCAGCATTGGCCATTTTCTTCAGTGAACAGATGTCCATATTAGGGGATTAGAGGATCACCTCTCAGCAACAACTAAAGAGAAGATATTGTGCTCTGTAGATGGAGGAGCTACATGATAGGGAGAATAAAGAGCTAAAGAAGTGTAGGGTTGAGAGGACTAACTGGCTGTCCTGGTTCTTTATATATGCAGGTATCACTGCAGAAATGCAGCATATTCCATTATTTGTTATATGGACATAATATACAGGACTTTTGTGGACTTTTCTGGTCCAGCATGGCTCCAGTATGATTAATCTACATGGGTATGTGCAATTTTGGGCATGGTCCAGAATAAGAAGTGACATGCCAATGTGGCATTTTCGCCATTATACTCAGATCAGGAGATTCCAGTGATGTTATGCCAGCAATGAAGAAATAGGCTTTGAAGGATTTGAATAAGACATTTGTGTATGTTTGTCAACTTTTCTGGGTTAGAATCAGGTAAAGTTTTCACATTAAAGTTAAAGGCTGTATTCGTTGCTTTTGGACAAAAGCATATGAAAGTGATGCAGGCTGGAAGCATACAAGTATTTTTTTAGTTTCTGAAAGGCTTTATTTAGCAAGAAGAGATTATCACATAAAATTTTGTTATTATTTTAGTGAAAGCTTGTCTGCAGTTTGAGTATATATCCACACTACTAATATAAAGCATTTTAAAACAAAGTCTAGAGAGATTTTGAAAAGGGTCAGTAACAAATTGGTGGCAGTGAGGGATCCAAAAAACTCCTTTGGGCTGCCACAAAAGAAACAGTAAAAATGCTCTTGACAATTTGGTGGCAGCAATGGGATGACAAAACCCATGGAGCTGCCACAATAGGAAAATAGTTGGTTGACACACAGTATACAGTTCAAACAATTCACCCATTACAAAAGCCTTCATCCCATTGGTCAGCAATTCAAAACATACCATATCCCCATCAATCTTTCCCCTCAACAACAATCTATGTCTTCCCACAAGAACAACCTTGGTAATTTGCAGCTCATACTTCCTCCCCACACATCTACTCTTTATCCCAAGCCATACCTGATACACAACCTTTACTTCACCCAGAATCACCAATAAGATAGCAAATCCCATCATCCTCAATTACACATATGGTCAAGCACAGCAACTAAGCAGACAGGACCATGATCCTGACACATGTCCATCTATATGTGATTCTATCTCTACCATGTTCTGTCCACAATTGCATTCTCAGCAGAATGGCACCTAGAAAGTGCAGATATAACCCAATCTCAACAGGTCTCTATAACACATTGGTTATGACAAAGCTGCTGTCTCAAGGCAACATCAGCCTGTTTGTTGTGGCTGTTGTTTTTAAATTACCCTGTCTAAGTTCAGTTCCTGTACTAAAGACTTCATCATCCTTGTTGTAATTCAATTGTAAGGAATGAAGTTATGTCTGAGATATATCTGGTTTGCTTTATGAGCCACTTAAAGTTTCTATCCTGTGTAATTTTTAATTGATACATATTTTATCCCAGCAACAAAACCCATGTAATCATATTCTGCAAAATTATAATGTGGTTACTGGGAAAACACTCAGACGTCTGTCTGACCAGAGAAATGCAGCCTAAGGAGAGCTTGGAATTAGCAGCTGATTTCTAGATAGGTTTTTGAGTTCCATTTTTATTGAATCTGAGGAGTTGCAACCATAGATATCCTCCATATCACTTAGGCAGGTCACTTTCTATTATATGCTTCTAAAGCCTTAAACATGCATTACCTGTATTGCAAATTTCCTAATTAGTTCAACCAATTTTCTTTCTGTCTCCAGGTAATATGAGCCAATGATCTGAATCTGATGTTGTTAACAGAAGAGAATGCTGAACAAATGTTTTAGGTCACAGTCTGTTTACAGCACTGCAAAGAGTGCCTTATTTGTCCCTTAATTTATATATTTTGATTTCTTTATTAACTTAGCAGAAAACCATGGAGAAAGACTAAGCCTTGAATTTTTCCTGATTATTGATCCAAACTGCAGCACATAAGGGAATTGAATTTTTTTCCAGATAAAAGCATCAAGCAGTCATGTCTGCTACATTTAACAAATGGCTTAACATAATGAGTTTAACACATTATCCTGCTACAAATATGGATGTAGCAAAATGAAATTACAACACATCCATGCCCAGATGAACAGACGAAGACAGGATAGACTGTATATGCTTGTCTATCTACTACCTAATTACTGACAACAGGCTAAGGATAGATATCTGTAACCTTTTCTACTACTGACAGCAGTCACATTCTGTTATCTCATAACACCTAGGCATATTTTCCTACAAATCGGACTTTAATGTATGATCATTGTGGTTCAATCCTGCATGCTTTTACTGTTACTGCAAGTCTTATAATTGAAAAAATAAACACTATCCATCATTCAAGGCTTAGAAGATCTTTCAGTTTCAGCTGTATCTTGAATGTGTATTTTACAAGCATCACTTCCATATGGTTCATATGGGCATATAGTCAGTTTGCATTGAGGTATATGCTGAAGCTGTATTCATATACTATGTACTTCTTCATTTCTTATATTTTCCTTTTTTGCCTCCTTCCTTGGTGTTTATATTTTTAAAAGCCCATTAAAGAACAGCAACTACTACTTCATAAGGGTTGCGCATATTGTGATTCAATCAACTCTTCCCTGAGTTGTTTGCCTCTGACTTGGAATACTAAATGATTTCCCCCTATCAGGTTCTCCACAATCTTCACAAGAAGCCTTGAAAAAACACACCAAAAACCCACTCCTTTCTTTCCCCTTTGTGAAGCACAGCAGGCACCCCCAGCAAATATAGAAGGAAAGGACTGCATTTTTCTAAGAAAAGATGCAAATAACCCTTTCAATGTTTCTATTTTTCTAAAACCTGTGCAGCAAAGCAGCAACAATCATGGTTTGCTTACAAACCACTGAAGCCATTTGCACACACAAAAATGGTATTGTAGAGGCAAATACATCTTCAAAATATGCAAACAGCTCAACTGGTGAACCAAAAATGTTGAGATTCTTTTTTATCTCTCCCTCCCAAGTATAGACTAACCAAGAACTTACTTTCTTATGATCAAGTAAGTGAAGCAAGCGGCTTTTGGGATGCAGTCACAAATAATCTGAACCAACTGATGCTCTTAATTGTGTCTTGCAATAGTTTTATGTGGCTTTCACCCATTGCAACTCTCAGCTTTTCCACACTGCAGAAATAAAGCAGTTCAACACCACTTTAACTGTCATGGTTCTATCCTTTGGAATCCTGAGTTTAGTAGCTTGATTTAGCCTGGTCTGTCAGAGAGCTCTGGTGCCTCACCAAACTACAAATCCTAGAATTCTTCAGAGCAGAATCATGGCAGCTAAAGTGATGTCAAAATGTTTTGTTTCTGCAATGTGGCTACACCTTCTGTCTCTCTTTTTAGTGTATTTGATAAAGAACAGTTATGTTCAAAGCATCTCTGACTATATGAGGAGGGTGTAGACCAAATAAACTATGAGTTCCCAGAGCCATGGTTTTTGTGGGTATCATACTGCACTAAGGAACACTCTGGAGAAAATACCATTAGCAATCCATCAGGGAAGAGAGAGAGCTATTCCATCATCCACTCCTGTGGCCTCTCTTCTCCCAGGGCCGCTGCTTGCCTGCTTGCTTCCTGCTGAGAGGAGAATCTATATATTTACAGGAGCAGGCTTCAGGCTCCCACAGGACTGAGCCAGCAGCTGGTGAACACCATCTGACAAGGAATATAAGGGGCTGCCTGGGCAAAGGCCTGCAACTGGTGGGGTTACCACTGAAGCAACAACATCGAAGTTTCCATTAATAGGAAATGGCTGCTCCACAAATGATTCAAGGAAGGTAGAAGCGAGGCAAGGCTTCACTGATGTTTCAGAAGCATGACCGGCTTTCATACCCTCATGCTTCAGGGACGTTTTACCAGCGCTTTACCCACGGTAAGCGCTGGTGTGAAAATCTTCAGAGTCAGGGTCAGTTATTCTGTTGGGGAGTAGAAAGCCCCCCCCCCCACATAAACTTTAAATAAGTCTTTAATGGCCCTGCTGGCAGTATGTTTGAATTATTTAATGAGTACGAGAGGAGGAATTGCTAAGGTGGTAGCCATTGGAACATTAACAGGTAGACAGAGATGAGGTGTGTGGGGGGGGGGGAGAGAGAGATCAACATAGGATAGGGAAGAGCCACAAAGTGCTGTTGCCTCTGAATTGTCTCCCAATTCAAATAGTCTGCATAGCCTTGGCAGCAGGCCACCTGAGCCGAAAATGCTGTTTCTTCCATTTGGGCATTCTGCTGTTTCTTCCATTGTGCTGTTTCTTCCATTCTTCAGTGAATAGAAAAACATGCTTGATCCAGCATCTTGGATGAACATGCCAACCTGACCTGCATCACGGAAACCTGGCTCTCACAGCTTTGTCCACTCGCGTTTGCCTGGGTTTGTGTGGAGCAGAAGATAGGGCTTGGGTATGGGAGGTGGAGTTGTAGTGGTGTATTGGGATTCTATCTCCCTCACCAGGTGTCATATCTCACAGTTTGGTGGGTTTGAGTGTGTGTACTTAAAGGTGGTGTCACAAATGGGAGTCCCTCCATTTATCAGGGTGTTCTCTCCAGATAACAAACGATGAACTGTGTGTAAGGGGGGTACAGTTACTCTGTGAGGAAAATTACATCACTGCTGGTGTGAGGGCAACAATTCAATCATATGGACATTGGGGAAAAAACTGCTGGATGGTTGCTGAGGAGAAGTTGAGAGAGAGTGAAGGTCTGAGGGAAAGAGGAAGGCTGTGTGGGAGCTAAGGCCTCAGCCTATGGACCTGTGTATTAGTCAGGGAGCCAGGTTTGGGAGTATGTTATATTCGGCCGGGGTGGCAGTAGACTATGAAGAGAAGGATTTTCCCCCTCAAGGCAAGCTAAGGGGCTAGTTGGCTGGAGCTGGTGGCTTGTGGGGAGAAGCTGCAGGGAGGAGGTAGTTCAAGATTTCTCTTGCACTGTCCTATCAATCTGTTTTATTTTTCACAAGAAAGCACACCCACCTCACGGTTCAACATTCTCCCTTCCTGAGTTAGTCTGAGCAGGTTAGAATCCTCTTAGCTAGTTGTGTTGGGGGACCTCAACATCCAAAATTAGGCCTTCGTGTCCTCCATGACATCCATGGGTCTGTCCCAAGTAGTAGGTAATGTCACCCATGCTGCAGGAGACACTCCATCTAGTGTTCTGTTCTGGGTGGGATGATGGAAATCGAAGAGTGGGTGAACATTCTACAGTTGCATTATCATGGACAGATAACTACTGGTGGGATTAATACTCACTGGAACTAAAGCCTCTGCAGGATGCTGTCTGAGCAGCCTGGAGTATCCTGACCCCGGAGCTGCCCTGACCTCCCCCTTTCACCTGGGGACATTGTTCCAATGCCACACAGCTGTTCACATGCATGTCCCTCTGTGCCACCTGGCACATCTCTAGATCCCATGATCTAGATCTTCTTACAAATACAATTACAAACAAACCATGTCTGGTACAAGATGTAAACCTGTGACTCATTTTTCTTTTTCTATACGATTTTTTAAACACATTTTGTTTGAAACTGACAGAGCTGTGAAAGCTTTTGTGTTTTTTAGTTGCCCTCACCAAGGTATCACTGTTTCATGAATTTTGTTATATTTTGCTGCATGATGTTGGATATATTTACCATGGGAAGAGGCTCTCAATCAACTCAATGGAATACCACTGCTTTTTATTAACTGTTCATTTCTTTATTGCACTTATATACACTTTTCCTCCAGAGAGCAAAGAGCAATTTACAAAAGGTTTCCAAGGTAATCTCTTTATGTGAGTAGTTTATATGTCCTATGTGGCACACTGTGGAATCTGACAACTGAGATACTCTTATAGCTAATTCCAAGTTAATGAGTCTGCTTTAGGCCCCATGCAGATAGGCCAAAATAAAGCTGCTTCAGGTCACTTTGGAGGTATGCTGTTTAAATGTTGCATGCGTCCTAAGAGTCCAGAAGGACTGGAGCACGGCTTTGGCATGGCCTCCAGACTCTTAGGACACATGCATCATTTAAACAGCATACCTCCAAAGTGACCCAAAACAGCTTTATTTTGGCCTGTCTGTACGGGCCCTATTTTGCTAACTTTATTGGTGGCTCAGGCTCTTCTTTATATTTCAACTTCCTGAAGACATAATGCTTTATATAGAGAAGATGCCTCTCATTTTCTTCAATGCAATCATTATCTCAGATGCAATCATGATTGTGCAAAGGCGTGGGCTAAGTCTTCTAACCTCCCTTGAACCCCTTGCCTACATCAGTGATCTCCTCCCAGCAGCCCCAGTCAAAATACATGGATTCTATGAATTATACTGCAACAACATATGGGGATACAAGCTTGAAAATCACAAGCCTACTATGCTGGGTGAAGGACATCTGAAAAAGAGTACTGGCTTGGGAAAGCTGTTTTTTGAAGGAAAAAAAGGCATTCTCCATATTCCAGCCATTGTGGCTACTGGTCCTTCTGGCTCTGAGATTCTGGAAGCATAAAAAGGTTATATTTCCAAACTCTGACTCTAGACTACATGATCTACACTGACACACCTCCATGATTTAAAATTCTTCTTGTATGTACTGCAGATGGCTCTCCTCTTTAGAGAGGTCTGCCAATGGGGCAAGGGTGAAGAAGTGAAGGATAGTTCAGCAAGTGTAGAACCATTTTATCCCTTCATCTGATGATATGTCTATGGAGGAGAACTCTGAAGAGGGCTGCTCTCTATTCCCCTCACTGAATAGAAATGTTGTAAACGTACCAAGTGAATGCAAGGCAAATGAGCAGACAAACCAGTAGGGGACTGGAACTGAAGATGCTTATACTGCATATACAGTTAAGGGCTTCTTTTTAAAAAGAATCCATTATTTAAAACTCACTTGAAAGTTGTGGGAGAACAATTTCTCCTAGAGGTCCTGAGAATTATTATCGTAAAGGTGATCAGAGATATTTTTGGAATGGCTTTAATTAGACCTGATATATCGTAAAGTTAGTTTATACATTTTTAATAGTATTTGCTAGGACGCCCTGAGCTAATCAATGATTCATGCAATATGCAAACTCTTTGATGTGGTGCTGAAGAAAGTTCTTTAAAAAAAAGAATTTAAGAGTAGCCTCATCCTAGCCACCCAATGAAAGAATAAGATTTGATTTCAAATGAAGGGGGTTTTATGTTTTATTCATCTGGCAGGTTAAGTGAAAGGTTCAACCACATTTCTCCCAATCTGACGCTTTCCTTTGATGTAATATTTGTGCAATTTCCATAATGCAGCCCTATTAAAGGACTGGGGGTAGGAGTGGAGAGATGAGAAAAGTCCTGCTTTGTCCTTCACTAATTAACTCTACCAGCTATAAGGCACTTGCATGAAGAACTAACCACCAAACACCAATGAATGTATAATCCACTGCAATGCAGTGCCTAAACCCCTAGGCTAACATTGTAAATCACTCCAGGATATTGTGTTAGTACAAACTGAAGAATAAAATTGGCAGTTCGCAACCACGAACAATCTGGATCTGGGACCAAGCACAGAAGTGCAGAAGAAAGCAGGAACTTTTAGGCTGAAGAAGCTCATCCAAAAATGCCACACCACTTGACATTTTCAGTGGCTTAATGGGACATATTCTGTTGTGTACTTTAGTACATGTGGTTCTGAGTGGTTAAAAGCTAACCATTTCTTTGTATGACATTTCTGATTCCTTATTCCAAAGGACCAGACACCTGGGAGCTTTTCACACTACATAATTATAGCATTCTGGTTTAACTTTAAATTTCACGACTGCTCTATGGAATCTTAGGGGTTATAATATGGTGAGGTACTGTAGTTCCCTGGCTGATAATTCTAAATGCCCCTCCCTAAACTACAAATCCCAGGATTCCATGGGAAGGAACCATTATACTTAAAGTAGAATTATAGTGCTATAATTGCATTGTGTGAAGGGACCCCTTCTTTCTGCCTCCATTGATGCTTTAAACACATTTAGGAGCAACCATACACATCTTCAAAGAAAGACATAACTGGATGTTCCAGCTATGGTTTCCCAATATTTGTAAGTGCTTGCTTTTATGAGGAATGGTTAATGCCATTGAAATGCTGCTATTATTTTTGTTGATGATGTTATATCATCATCATTATTCTTATCAAGATGGCTTACACATTGTAACGAATACAAAAGAGCAACTATAAAATGGAATTAAATTATTAAGAACACTACAAACAATTTAAAAGGGGTAATTAAAATGTTAAAAAACAGTTTTAAAACAGTAAACTTTAAACAGTTGAGAATACTCACAAAAGCCCTTTCTATTTTAAAAAAAAAAAACCCTGTTTATTCTGTTAGAATAAAATACAGTGGGCCCTTGGTATTCCCTGTGCTTTGGTTCCAGGGCACATACACACCCATGGATACCAAAATCTTTGGATGCTCAAGTCCCATTAGATATAATGACACAGTAAAATGGTGCCCCTTATATAAAAGAGCAAAATCAAGGTTTGCTTTCTGGAATATATATACTGTGGTGCTTTACAAACCGCCCAAAAAGGGCGGTCTGCCGGCGCCGTCATTTGCTGCGCAGAGGAGCCCCAGCTGCCAAACCGCGCGGATCCTTCATGCAGCAAAAAGAAGCCGCAAAAAGCGGTTTCTTTTTGCAGTGCGGAAATGGCGTTGCAAAGTGCCAATAGCATACTCACGGTGTCATTTCTGCCATGCAACATACGGACACTAGGTGTCCGAGATGTCAAAATGGCGGCACCCATGTAGAATGGACGCCGTCATTTTATATGCGCCGAGCGTGTACTAGGGTTAGGGGCGTCCAGAAAGTACGTGGCACGTACTTTTTGCCATCTGTAACGGGCCTGTGTTTCCCTGAAAATAAGTCACTGTCTTATATTTATTTTTCCTCAAGAAGACACACTATGGCTTATTTTCAAGGGATGTCTTATTTTCATTAGGTATGGTACAACAATCTACATTTATTCAAATATAGTTAAGTCGTCTTCTTCTGGAACATCGTCATAACTCTTCAAACCTGGAATTCCATCCTGAATTTCTTGAGACTCCATTTACTTTAGAACCACTGGCCCCAATCTTTCCACTCCCTTCCCACCCCCTTCCATTCCACACCAGGCCTATCACTATGTCTTATTTTCGGGGTATGGCTTATATTGCGCAAATGTTTAGAAATCCTGCTATGGCTTATTTTATGGGTATGTCTTCTTTTTGGGGAAACAGGGTGTGTGTGTGTGTGTGTGTGTGTGTGTGTGGAGAGAGTGGGGAGGGAGACTGTTGAATCCAAGGATTAAGGTTCTGTGGATAGAGGGCCAACTTTAGTCTTCTCCTGTCAATTGAAAAACAGCAAAAAGGGGGTCATTATAGCTGTCCTAGGAACAAAGTTCCAGAGACTGCAACAACTTTCAAAAAGGCGCTAACTGCACATCACCCACTGAACAACCTTGGACAAGTCACATTCTCTCAGACCCAGAGGAAGGCAAAAGCAGACCCCCTCTGAACAAATCATGCCAAGAAAACTCCATGAAAGGCTCCTCTTAGGGTCTCCATAAGTCAGAAATTACTTGAAGGCACACAACAGCAACTAATTAGGCCTATGACAGTGGTGAGATTGAAAGACGAATCTCTCCTGAGGATCGTAGGATTCAGGCAAGTTCATATGGGGACATATGGTCTGCCAGATAATCAGAACCTAAACTGTATTCCTATGATAGCTAAGTGATTCCAACCTGAATTTCCTGGCAGGGGATCCATACAAATCCAATATTCTATGGCAATCTGTTGTTAAATGCTGGCCCTCAGGTTGGTTGGGGATGGGGGAGAGTAAAAATGTTACCTTTGCTTTCCTGTTCCTTTTATTCTAATAGCTTGGTTAACACATTCCACATGGCAAACACATTTTCTTGACAATTTAGGAATGTAGAACATCTTAGGAAATTATAAGGATACTTAGCATAATTATCAGTAAAATATGAATGTAATTAATGAATTCATCTCTTTCTTTGTTAAAAATATACTTAATCACCCCAAAGTGAAAAATCTGTTACGCTGAATCTGCTAATAGATATAAGGAGACAAAGAAAGCTTAATTAATCAAAATAATTGAAGGCAAAGTTGAAAGCAATATCTTAACAGGCAAGAAAAAATGACAACACACTAAAGTGCTGCATGCATTATTAATTATAATATCAGAGTCCATCAGTACAAACTCAACTGAAAGGTCTGTCAAAGTTTTCTTCATAAACTCTTTCTTTCAGGAATCATAAATCTTCTGTACAAAAATAGCTCTCAGCAAAAACTTGGAATGGAGACTCTGTATTCTAATGCCACTATATTATGCTACTCTTTTGATCACCACAAATACATGGCATTTCTTTTTCTCCTTCAGAATGAGTGGGAGTATGCAGTGATTAAATGCCTATACTGCAACCACTCACTCACAAACCACAAGGTTGTGAGTACCAGCCAGGGGCTCTGGGTCAACTCAGCCTGGCATCCTTTCATAAGTTGCTAAAATGAGTACCCAGCTTATTGGGGACAATGAGCTTACACTTTGTAAACTTCTTAGTACATTGGTAAGCAGTATAGAAATGTATTTGTTATTGATGTGTGCATGTGTGTGATTGTTTTGTACCAAAAACAACATTTTGTGTGCAGAAAGCAATATTTCAACACATAAATATTGGGTCTTGACCAAAAAATGCTGTTTTCAGCACAAAACCACCACTTGTGAATTTGTGCAGAATACGTCTCAAACTGCAAAGATTCTCATCAGTCCTGGATTCCTCCCATCATGGTTACTCAAAAAAGGCTTACTTGCTTTTAACCATTTAAAAATATTTTCAAATATTCTTTCCATCCCCAATCTCTTTCATGTATTTTCATGTGATACCTCCCCCTTTTCGTGTCTTGCCCTTTTAAATTCCTAGCCATTGGCAAAGAACATATAGACCAATCTTTTAGCAGTCTGAACTGACCACAAAAAGCTTTTGAATTTAGCCTGGTACTTGCATGAAATTAGTCCCTTAAGGCACAAGTGTGTGTGTGTGTGTGTGTTGGAGGAGAAAATGTAGTAGTAGACTCAGTCCCTAACTAATTCATGTTCTATTAGGCATATGAACAAACTAGGCATGTGTAAAACCTCCATTCACATTCAAGTGACCATGTATAGATCGGAACAAGACCTGACTGACCTTTTCTCTCAAATATACAGTATAATCATGTGGACAAGGCTTGGGTGGACACACTTTATAGCCTCTGACAACTTGATATTTAATCAGTCAAAATTTAATCTAATTGCATCAGAATTCAAGCTACATTTAACCATGAGTTTCATCATTAGCTTCCCTCCCCCCGACCCCTCAAATAAAAGATCAATGCAAAGGTGTATTGGGAAATACATTGATTGGGATATTAATGTTTCAAAAAAGCAATAAAACTAACATTCAAAACTTATTCCTCTGATTTGGAAGTAAGTCCCAATGAAATCACGTGTCTTCGTCATAGTAGATGTTAATAGGACTGGCGTGTGGAGTAACACTCTGTAAATATTTACTTGGGAATAAGTGTCACTGGACACAGATGAACTTATTGTAATAAAATATATAGATTCCATTCAGATTGAGGAATAAAACCCTAATTTAAATATGTGAAATCAATTCTTGCTCCATTTATTTTTAAATGTTGAATACCACATATCCGCAAAACTACATATCCGCAAATTATTTTACCAGCTCCTTGCCCCAAATGCCAAAATCTTATTTCCTCTCTAAAAAAAATTTGGACAGTTTCTTTTCAGTTTCCATAATTTTCATTTCCTCTTTATTCTTAAAAGATGTGATGAAGGGGATGAAGCTGGCATGTGCATTCCCGTGCCCTCTCCATGTTTAAGATTTAGCAATGATGGAATAAGGTATGCGCATATTAGTAAACATAAAATTGTCTCTTCCATGGATATGATTCTGTAGTGTGTACACTCCTTGCAGCCAGTTCTATGCATATACGAACAATAAGAGGTAGGCCTACAATTTTACATCAGCATTGTATCTTCAATACTCAGAGATCCACTGGGTGGCAGAGATTAATTGCTTTGTCAGATGAATATTGCGTGAAATGGTCTTGAATGCTATCTGAACATGCATTGAAAAGAGGGAGTTTGACATTAACTAGTTCAGCTCTGATGCTCAAAAATCTTTTAACATGCTTCATACTGAATTACTAGGAAGTTTAGCAAGAGGTTGCAATCATTACATCAGTACAAATAAAGCATTTGCTCTATTGGATGCACCTTAATTTTAGAGTGTAAGTGAAGAAATGCAGTCAATGCAAAACTGAGTGGATATGCATACTTAATTAGTGGTTTGCAACATTCACAGTTTCAATAGATTTCCAAATCAGGAGATCTCAGACACTCTTGGAGAAGTTTTCCTCCAGAGCAGGGGTGAGGAAGGTATAGCCTCTCATATGTTCTTACAGTTTATTACAATTCCTGCCAGCTCTTCACTTTGGGCTGTGCATACTAGAGCTAATGGGAGTTGCAGCTCAGTAATCTATCAAGAGCCACAATATGCTCATTCTTATATTGGTGGGTTATGCTAGCTCTGCCTTACCATCCTAGAATTAAAAATTTCCAATCCACACTAAAATCCTGTTGTTCTACTGATATGTTTATCTCTGGTACTCTTAATTTCCATTTGTCGTTCCATTCCGTCCTTTCACACTATACAGTTATAGTGCTATGATTCCACATTAACTGCCATAGCACCATCATACGGAATCTCATCACTTGGTCTGATGCAGGTGTGAATGTAACAAAATCATTTAAATGAACTCAACACTTATAGGAGTGAATAGAGTGTATGAGAAGAGGGGAAAGTATATATGTTTGTGAGTATACCCTATATTCATGTAGAAGGGAGCAGTAATGCACGTGTATCAGAGGTCACTTTAAAAGACCAGCAGTAATCAACCTAGGGCCCTTTCACATTATATCATTGAAATCTTATGATTCTACTCTAACTGCCATGGAAAGGTCCTACTGAATCCTGTAAGGGTCACCTTACAGAGAGGCATTTAGCATTCTTAGGGGCTGTACAGAGCAGCTTGAAGCATCAGTGTGGGGGTGTGGTGTTTGGACTACACACACTCGCATGGTGCCCCCTCCTCACTGTCACAGCATTCCTTTGCCACAGCATTTACGTATATGCCACATGCTGAAAAGCGGGCCGAAAAGTGCCGCTGCCACCATGGAAAGAGTGCCTTTTTGCAGACTCTAAAAGTAGTGACGTTGTCATTTCTTTTAGAGTTGGTAAAGCACCAGATCCGGGCCGTGACGTGTGGTTGCCATGGCCCCAACCTGGCCCTGAAAGGGCAGCTTCAAGTCCATCTGTTTTGACCCTAAGTCAGAGAGTTTGTAGTCTTACAAAACTACAAACTGCCCAAATGAATCATCACAGGATCTAATTTTATAAGCAGAGCTTTCATAAAATCTTTACATCATCTCAAGTTCAGTATTTATCAATGGAGTCAAGCCATTATGGTCTTCAAGCACTGAGTAATGAATGGATATAAAAATCAAGCAACAGATGCAAACATGTGAATTATCTCTGTTTCTTCCCAGACCATCCTTGCAGTTCTGATCCTTATGGCTCAAATCTCACTTGATGAAAACTTTTTTAAAAAATTTAACAAGAAGCATGGCGATTTCTCAGTGTGCCATTGACATACAGTTCTAATTTTCTCCCCTTAGATATGGATTCACCTTAGCTATTTGACTTTGTAAATACAACAAAGTGATTTACTTTAGTAAGTCTGGGTATTTTCATTCTCTTGGGTGCCTCTGCAGGTAACCACTGAAGCACACCCATTTCTAGAAATAATGGCTGAAAATGAGTATCCATTGATTTCTTCAAACTGCTGAAGAGCAGTGCAAATTAAGGCCAACCTTTTGGGTGGTTTTAAAAAGAACAAGCTTTCTTAACATACATTCTTCATTTATTTGTGCTGAAGACTGAACAAACACCAGCCCTCATTGCCATTTTTCCAACAATGGCTAAGCTTCTTGACTCATGCATTATTCCAGTGTGCATCTGGATACATTTTGTTTAATAGGAAAATAAAATCTGCAACAGGAAATAGGATTTTGTGCAACTGGCAATATGGATTTTAATCAGGAAGATTTTATTTCTTAAAGCAGAAATGTGAAAAACAGAACAGGCCTATGCTCTGCTGCCCAAGAACATAGGACCATGTATAATGATTTTAAGTTACAATTCTATGTACCTTTCAACTCTATAATTCTATTATTCTAAAAGAAGAAACGCCTAGAAAGAAATCATAATCCTTAGGGTGGGAATAGAGGAGAAATTGTGCTAAATATGCAGTCAATGGCAACTTGTAACTCCACATTTAGTTAAGTTATGTTGATTCAGTAATTGGGAATAACAATTTCATTCAGGTCAAAAAGTTCTGATCTTCTGCCATGGGAACTTGGCAGCCTGCATTTTGTAGGGTTTGACCAATTTAGTCCAGAGGTATACATTGGATGTACAGTGGATCCCTGTTATACGCTGGGGTTTGGTTCCAAGATCCCCTGTGTATAACAAAATCCGTGTATGCACAAGTTCAATTAAATATAATGACATACCAAAATGGTGTCCCTTATAAAAAATGGAAAATCAAGGTTTGATATTTAAAATTTATACTTTTTTTGAACATTTTCAAACCGTGTATGCTTGAATCCGTGTATAAAAAATCCGTGTATAAGAAGGGCCGACTGTATATCTAACTGATACTGTGGTCTACAATAGAAGTCTTGATTTTTCTTTTTAGCTGGAAATTCATTGATTCTCCTTTTAAATTTCTTAAGCTAATGTGTTTTAGGATCTTCATTAAGCCATAACTAATCTGTATGGACTTATCCTGAATATACACCTGATTAAAACCATACAAAGTATTTTGATGAGTAAGGCCAAAGTCCGCCTAGTTCATCATTCTTTGTATGAATCCTTGCAACAAGTAGACAGACCAACAGAAATTAACTGGTGCTTTTTGAGAGGCTGCAATCAGCTTTTTGCCTGTTCTGTCCCAACACATTGACTACTGAACTACATATACAAATTACAGGACTGAATACAGTTGAGCCTCGCCTTACGCGGGGGATCCATTCCAGGACCCCTCCCCCCACGTATGGTGAATTTCTCCTATGCTTGAGCCCCATTCAAATGAATGGGACTCGTGCGCACAGTGGTGTGGTGGCGTGGCAGTGCGCACATGCCACAAGTGTGCACCCCATTCATTCGAGTGGGACATGCCGTCCCTTGCGCCTGGTGCGCTCCCTGCAACTTGAGCACATACACCTTCTTTCTAAATATTTGTAGAGACCATGTTTGAATGGAGCAAGCAGTCCTACAGTACAGCCTTTTCCCTGAATTTATTCAACTAAGAGCTATGCGTCTTGCCCTTGCTCTAAATTGGCTTTGTAATGCTGTCATTTAACCTATATGACATGATGTCAACATACTCACTGGGTGATTTTGATTGGTTGACATCACACAATGAAGAATGGGGTAAAATGGTACTGAAAATGCTAAAAGTGAACTAGAGAGGACAAAAATAGTGGCTGTACACTGCCTGAAGAGAATTAAAATAAGGTACTTTTGGGAGCTGGTAGATTTACTTTTATGCCTTTAGATACACTATTTTCATGCCAGAAATGTTTGCTAGTGAACATTCAGTACAGCTCTAATATATAAAGTTAAACTTTGGAGAAGTGATACTTCACAAACTCAAGTTAACATTGATTTGTATTTGCTTGATAATTTAAGACCACATTGTCTCTTCTCATTTTATGAATGTCTCCTTAAGCTCCCTAGGCTGATTAGTCCTAAATTTGGAAATATTAATTTAAAAGCAAAGACCCAATGAATTTAAAGTCCCTGCAAACTCTTGAGTACCAATAAATTAAATGAAGCTCTAAAAAATAGACACAGTTTTCAAGACAAGAAACAGAGGGCAGCTTCCCTGTCGGTGATTTATAACCATTTTCTGCAGCCTCACTTGCTGCTATTGCATCAGTCCACTGAGCATTAACAACTCATGCTAGTCTTTCTCAATTACTTTAAAAAAAAACTCTTAAAAAATCTATGAATGCAAAATTCTGATTCAGATTTGGAAGTTCTTTTTCCTCCTTAATTTGTAGCCTGCTACAGAAAAGTTTTAACATACACAAATAAAGTCTCTGCCTAACGGCTTTGTCCTCTTCTTCCCCTTCCCCCACTATTGAGTTTCACAGACAAAGAACACTACTGCCATCTTAAGGATACAGAGTAACACTAGTCATTTAGCACAAAACTGATTCCCAAAAGTGTCCAGAACTGAAACGGACCAATTCAGCTCCCCATGTAACCCACCCAATGCCACTTCAGTGCTTATGTCACTGTGGGATCTGGGCACAAATTGCTACATCGAGGTGCACATTTAGTGCTCTCGATGTTCCTGAACTGCCTGGATAATCCTCGAAATGACAAATCGCTGTCTGTGCGATTAATTTTCTTTCTGTCAAGGCTAGGAAGATGAGAGATTTGGGGGACATCGTACAACATGTCAAGGAAATGCCAGCTGTCTCCATTACAGCTCCATGTTAACAACGGCGCAAGATTGATGATCCACGTGCCTGTGCTTGTGTTTTGTAACTTTCACAAATCTGAATTCCTCTGCAGATAAAGTAATGGGATCTGTCAGTCAGCAGGAGAACACTGAAGAGAACAGCATGAGATATTTAAATAATCAATAATGGAACTCTTGAAGGAGGTAGCAATAACCATCAACTAACCTAATGTTTCACAAATAAGATGGATATGATTTCTTTGTTATGGATCCTGATAACTGCTAAAGTTGTCCATAGGGAAATTATTTTTTAAAAAATGACCTATTATGCAAAAAGGCACATTATTTAGAGATATAATGTGTTCTGGTGTGTTTAATGTCACATATGAAAATAAATATATTTTCCAAGGGAATGGATAGTAACTTGGAACTGAAATCACACACACCCAGATGAATTCTCTATTCCTCCACCATAATAAAAGGCATAATTCCCCATATGAAATGCACTATGAGTGAAGAGTACTGCTATCTTAAGGACAGAACACAAGTGGAAGACATGCCACCAACATGTTATTTTCAGCAATATCTCAAACTATAGACTCATAGAATTATAGAGTTAGAAGGGGCCACATGGGCCACCAAATCCCACCCCTTGAAAGTGAAGTATCGCCAACTAAAGCATCTCCAGCAGGACATGTCTAGCCTTTTTTTAAAAAGATACTTAGAGAAGGAAACCCCACCACATCTCTAGGGAGCTGGTTCCATTGCCAAACTGCTTTTACTGTCAAGAGGTTCCTTCTAATGTTCAATTGAAATCTATTCTCCTGCAACTTCAGACCATTAGACCTGGTTCCCACCCTCTGAGGCTGCTGAGAACAGGCCCACCCCTTCCCCTCTGTGATGGACTTTAGTATTTAAAGAGTAGAAATTATGTCATCCCTCAGTCTTGTTTCCCCCACCAAGACATATACCCAGCTCCTTCAATCTTTCCTCATATGTTTTGTTCTCCATCCCTCTTATCATCTTTCTTTCTTTCTCTTCTCTGAAACTGCTTCAACTTGTCTATATCATTCTTAAAATGGAGTGCCCAAAACTGGACACAGTACTCAGACTGGCTATTTATTTTTCCAGTTAACATGCTAAGAAGCATTCAGCATTTGCCATTATGGGGCTGAGCTGACAGAGAGGAAAAACCCATTCCTGAGTTTTCCCAATTAGGCTGGGACCCCCATTGTCTAGACAGCTCACTCCCACGGTGGGCTGAACATCCACAGGCAGTCCACACCACACGGTGTCAAGCTGTGCCACTCATTGATTTTTTTCACCTTTCCCCATGCATATACACAGTCTCATCAACACACCACTTGTGATTGCCAGTCATCCCTTGTCCCACTCAGCTGCCATCCCATTAGATGTGACCGGTCCACACGGTTGCATGAGTGATACACCATCCATACAGTGCATCAGTGTGCCCAATGACACATTGTCAAAACACAGTCATGGAGGACCCCCCATACATGCCCCCTTCATCCCATGGTCCCTTGTTGGACTGTTCAATTTGTTTATGTTTTTTGTGTATGTTTGTTGTAATTTGTGTTTATTTGTTGTAATTTCACTTCATGGGGTGTGTGACTTTTTGCTCGTACAATGGGTCAATTGCACATTTGGCCACTCATGCGTTCACGTGCTCAACAAAAGAAAAATACAGTATTGTAAACAATGGCACTGGTGGCTGCATCTCATTGAGCCCAGGATGCATGCTCCAGATTTCTTTCATAAGCCACCTGGGCTTTATTGCATTCCCTCACTTGCATCATACTGTTTATTCACCAGTGAAAAATGGCACTAGATAGGTAAAAAGATAAACTTTCTCCTTTGACAAGGTTGTCAAGTAATGTCTGACTGTAGGGGGCAGTGCTCATCACCATTACAAAGCTTAAGAGCCAATGTTTCAAAGACGACTCTGTGGTCATACAGTCAGCATGACTGCACAGAGTGCTGTTATCTTCCCACTGAAGTGGTACCTATTTATCTACTTGCAGTTTTACATATTTTCAAACTGCTAGGTTGACAGAAGCTGGGATAAGTGATGGGAGCTCACTCCATCATGTGGCTCTTGGGCCTCGAACTGCCAACCTGTTGATCTTTCCATTGTCAGTCAGTGTCTTGACTGCTAAGCCACCATGTCTGTTACTTTCCACATCAGAGCAGAGCAAAAGCACTTTATTTTCCTCTGTTTTTTCAGCCCAGTCTTGAGACTCCATCCAGGTTTCACCCTGTTTCAGCCTCATGCGACATATAAACAACTGAGGCTTGAAATGAGATGAAACTTTACCAGTGCCATATTATTCAATTTCACATAGTATTTTTATAAGCTGATGTATCATACATGAAGAGGAAGATCCACAATATTTTCACCTTTCTGCACTTTGTGAAATTTTCCCCCTGTGAGTTGAAAGCATTTCTGGGGGAGAGGGAGGGAGATGTTACAGTGGATATTAATGGACTGTTTGTTTAGTATATTGAAGTGAAATCTCATATGACTTAAATGACAGAAGAAATTGAACTTATATCATTTATGTTTATCAAGACTTCACAAGCCTCCTTTTTGTGTTTGAAAACACAGAAATTCTGGACCATGTCAACAACTATCAGGTCAGAATGCACAGGGAAGCCACTGAAATCCATAAACACCTGGACAATTTCAATGGGAAAGAAGAAACTCTTAAAGTAAACAAAGTTTGGCTACCAGTCCTGAAAAACACCAAAATCAAATCAAAAACACCAGCAAATGCAAATTAAAACACCCAAAGGTGGAGTGTTTTCCCACCCCCATCTCCATCTTGTGCTGACAATGAATGGTCTGGTCTAAAGAATCCTTGGTCTCATTCACACTACATAATAAACCAGTTTTCAGATTGGTGTAAACCAGTTTAAAGGGCCCTTGTTTGCACTTGCACCAAATTTCTGGTGTGGTTTGCCGGGGGTGTTGGGGCATGTAGAATCAGGATGAAACATGCAGAAGACATGTACATGGACCAAGAACGCGACTGGAAGGTCTCTGCTGTGTAGCTCCTGTACAGGCTGTGAAGGAAAAATCCTCCCAAGCAAAAGCTGCCAGCCAGATAAAGAACTGCTGAACAGCCGAGTTTGCATAAAGTAATCCTCTTGAGATGATTTCTTACCATGTATAATGGTTAGTCTTAGTGTCTTTCCAGTAGCAAGACTTCTATAGAAAATCTCTGCCAGCATAGTTTAGATAGCTGGCATTCTGCTTCTAGAATCACTTTCCCCAAACTGGTATGTGATGGATCTGTCTCCAGGTTGCTTACTCAGCCATGAACTCTTTTACTCCTTGTCCTTCTCAATGACCCCTCCCATTTAACTACTCCCTCAATTTAGTTAACTGGAGTCCTAGGGTAACTACTACACTGAACAAAAGAAAATTGCTTTTAAGTCAGAAAAAGGTTTCTGATGTATAATCCCATAAATCAGGGATGGACAACTGCACACAGGACAAAGGACATTTTTCCTTCCTCCACCCAACTGGAAGGCTGAACTGGCATGTTTCAATGTGCCTGAAGTGAAGAAATATCACTTCTAGCCATCATTTTGACTGGACTCCTACCTGTTTTTGATCTGTTTTGGGGACTGGAGTGAGGAGTGGCTTTGTGAGTTAGTCACTCCCCACAAATAAAAAAAACAACAGAATCTGGACCCTTTGAGGAACTTTTGAGGAACTCCCAAGGGATGCACTTAGGGGTCCCACTGGCCACATGAAACTCGTGGGCTACAGTTTGCCCACTCCAGTGAGGAAGAGATGTAAAAATGAGAAAGATCCCTTCTTAAGAAAAGGTTGAATTACCAATCAAGTATGGCAGCCCCGTATTTATGTTAATAAGTCAATATGCCTAATATCGGTATAAGAGCATTCCCCTGAATTCCTTACTCAGCTCTTCAGCTCTTTATTATTCCCTTTCTAATTCTCCATTCTTATCACATCCTTACTTCTCTCTCCAACTGTTCCCTATCTGAGCACTAAACAATCAAACATCAGCATTCCAAGAACAAAAGAGTAGCTAGTTCCACTCACACCATAACCATCTTCACATGGTGCCTTTTAGATGTGTTTAACTGCAGTACAGGTGATCAGTCCAACACATCTTATGAACAGCAGTGCTGTTTCACACTATACACACATAACACTATGATTCCACTTTAATTGCCATGGCTGCATCCTGTGGAACTCTAGGCTTTGTATGAGTTTGGCATGGCACTAGAGCTCTCTGGCTGAGAATCCTGAACTGCAAATCCCAGGATTCCCATGCATGTTGCAACAACAATAGGAGTGATTTCCTAGTGCAAGTATTATGTAGTGTGAAAAGACCTCAGATTATGGCAAGCTGCTTTTAAATGTTAGATATCTGGGATATTCCATGAATTCACAAAAACAAATCACCAGGTCACATGAAGTTCTTTCCTAATTAAAGTGGTGAATTTAACTGTTTGATGCTCATCCTGGCTTTTATCATTTGGACAACCTCTCCCAGATGCATAAGTTTTCCACATATTTGTGTCAAAGTGTCATTATGTCATAAGCCCCCATATTGCAGAAGTGTGGCCAAAGGGCACTGTTAAAGGTTTCTATTCACGAGCAATAAGGTTGAGCTTCTTATCTCTGGCCAACTCACCTCTCACTTTTTTGTGCGTGTGTTACATTAACATACTGTACTTGCCTCAGGTCTGTTGTGCTTGAGCAGCAGCTGTGTGGGAGAAAAAGCTGAGAGTAAGCAATATAAAGCATGCTGGGGCCATTTCCTTGTTCCTGTCAGAACACAGGCTTTGCTTTCTGCAAGAAAAAAAAAATCATGCCTCTGAGCACTCTAGGCAAGAACTCTAGCAAGGGAAAGAGGGAAGGCAGCTGCAGGTATTGATTTTAAGTATTCTCATGCATTTGCTATGTAAAAACATATCCCTGAATCTATCCCTTTGTGTCAGCCATGTTGGATATACAGAAACTGAAACTGTTTTTTTATACATTTCATATCCAATTAATGTTCAGATTTCAAAATCTTTTGTTGTTGTTGTTGTGTCTTCAATTCATTTCCAACTGTAGGCAAACCTAAGACAAACCTGTAGAATTTTGTAGACATGATTTCGTCAGAGGAGGTTTGTCATTGTTTTCCCCTGAGGTTAAGAGCATGTGATGTGCCCAAAATCACCAGGTGGGTCTCATGGCCTAGTGGGGAATTGAACCTTGGTCTCCAGAGTCACAGTCCAACACTCAAATCACTACAACATGTTAAGCCCTTGCTATCTCATCTCCATGTAGTAGTAAACACTAAGGAAAAAACATTTTGGTGTAGCGTTTAATGTTTGGCTACATCTGCACTGCAGAAATAATGCATTTTTACACTACTGTAACTGCTATCGCTCCATCCTGGTATTTGTAGCTTGTTGAAGCACCAGCACTCTTTGATAGAGAAGGCTAAATATCTCACAAAACTACAAATCCCAGGATTCCATAGCATTAAGCTATGGCAGGTAAAGAGGTGTCAAACTCCATTATTTTTGCAATGCAGATCAGGCCATTGTGACTGTTCCTGTAATCCTTCAAAATTCAAAAATTCAGGCAGCTGAATTCAGGTAACTAGTTTTAAAATGCTCTGTCATGATAATCTTCATAATTACACCCCTCAAAACAGTCCAAATGGCCAGGCACCTTGTTGATTCATATGAACAAACTGTTTTTTAGTATGTTCCATCTTTCATCAAGCGCCGTCTTCTGTAAATCTAATACATCTTAATCACCCACTCATGGGCAAGCCATTCCAAAAAATTATAGCTTACAACAAAGACAGCTCATAATACATTGTCCTCTTTCCAAGCTACTAGGAATATTGTAGTTAAGCTCAGAGGGAACAGACTAGGCTGTGGGACTGATAGATGGCAGGTCATATCACTGTCCCTCTTAATTAAAAAAAGTCAGCATTTTGACCTCTCAAACCCAAGGGATCTCCCATTCAAATAATTATAGCTTTGAGAAGGAATCTCCACCCATAATTTACTCCATCTGTCCAGGCTAAAAATCCAAAAGGACAAGGGTGACCTTTGATACCAGAACAAGGATTTATGAACTTGTGCAATTTTATTTTGAGCTCTCATTAAGTTAGAAATCACCCACATTACTAGGTTAGTCTTGGCTTTCTTCCCCCGCCCCAACTATGCAGTCCAGTGAACTTGCAGGATTCTGTCCTGCCATCATTAACAGTTGGTACCAGGAAGTGCCTTTATCTGCCTCAAATAACTATAAACGGTAGGAAAGCAGAGAAAGATTGTTTCATAAGCTTGGATGTACTTACAGGATGACATGACCAGCCTTTTAAAGCCAACAAGTAAAAGGCTATGAGGAACAGAAGCAGTGACCTCTTCAAGGACCTGTTACAACCCTGCATCACAGCCTTGCTCACTCATGGAAGGAATGACATTATCCTGTAGTGCCCTGGTCACCAGTAAAACAAACCTTTATCACTCCGTACAGCTGGCCTTTTAAGCTGGGCTTCAGGGTCAGATGGGAAGTTAAAGTATAGCTACGACATAATGATTGCATGTTTGATGAAGGGTCTCAGCTCATTTGTTCAAGGTTTGGCTGGTGATGTCAGAACTTAACTGGGGGAAAGTGTAGACATCTAAAACTTGGCTGCAGTCTGTGGCTTTGTGGTTAAATTGCATTAATAATAATCAGTTTTAATGGCAGTCTTCTCTCCAGGTCTCCCAGCTGTTTGCAGTGTTTTGTGATGTTATGGAAGCTATCTAGGTGCTGAATCTATGTTGGGAATAGGTTTCAAAACCTGGATAGCTCCCTAATACTGGAAGGATCTGCAGTGGAGCCTGGCTTTAAAAACATGGATGAAGTCACAAGAATGGAGCCAAGATCACATTTGTGGAACCAATGGATTTCCAGAGAAGAATCAGTTGTAAGGAGGATTAAAAACTCCCACTCTGTCCCATGTCACCTATTGAATCCTCACATTTGCTTTTGAAGGAAAACATGGAGTGGAGAACTCCATCTCTCTCACCTAAAGAGGAAATTCTGACCTTTAATGAAAACTATCAGGACTGAACTCTGTGTTTATAAATTCTGCCTGTGAGCAAACTTGCCTTACAGCTGCCTTCCTCTTTACAGCTTACCTCTTCCTAGTAACTATGCTGATTTTATCATTTGCCCTTGATTTTAAGCATTTTCCTTGACTTCCATATCTGAAAGCTGAAAGCTATATTTCAAATATAAAAGGACAGCATCTTCACATAACAAAATAGCTTGTCATTTGGATCTGATAGAATTGAGTGTTCTTTTGAAAGCTTTTAATAGTTCAGAAAATATATTCACTCAGAAAGGATGTTCCAGAGAAGGAAATGATCATAATAATCACAAACTGGGCCAAATCCCAGTCTCCCTTTCTGCCGGTTTCAGCTGTTCATAAACTCCTAAAGATTCAAGCTGCTACATCTCAGAAGTGTTTGGAGTGATTTTCACTTCTACCATTGTCATTTTTCTGGAGTTATGCTGAACTCCCAGTTCATGAGCATAACATACACAATGAAATTAGCAGATATCACTGTAAAGCTTAGAGTCAATTTACACATTCATCCAGCTGGGTATGATGAAGGACATATGTATATCCTCCCTTTAACACTCATACAAAATAACGTGATGCAAACACTTTAAGCTTTCATGCAACTGGGTAAATATATAGTGGATTTAGCAATTCATGTGGGTATTAATACCCTTCAAGGGGAACATTGCATCAAATGTGTCCATGGCACATATCTGGGTGGCATATCACTTTGTACACATGGTGGACATTATGCACCATACAAAGGGAGTACTAGACAGATCAGTGAGAAGAAGGGTTAAGTAGCCCACTTCACCCATGGGTTTTTTTCTCACTAGTTTACCCCATGCCCACATTTCTCTTAAAAGGGAAGCAAGGATTTACACCCGGTTGTTACTCCCATTATAGTTAGATCATTAAATCAAAAGAAAAGTGGTAAGTCAACATTTATGCAAGTTCTTTAGATTTAAATTTTTTTTTTACTAGTCATGGCTAACAATTGAATTTAGTTTAGTGTAGCGTGTATTGTTCTTATAGGTGTAGCACTTAAATAGTGTGATGCTATACAATGTTTATTATGGAGAATACAAAGAGATTTTTCTTGGTGAGCAAGGAATAGATGGCATGCTTATCAGATTTGCAGATGACACCAAATTAGGAGGAATAGCTAATGACCCAGAGGACAGGATCAAAATGCAAAATGACCTGAATAGACTAGAAAGCTTGGCCAAAGCTAACAAAATGAACTTCAACACAGAGAAAGTAAGGTACTGCACTTAGGGTAGAAAGGTGAAATACACAGATATAGGATAGGGGATATCTGGCTTAAGGAGACTACATGTGAAAGAGATCCAGGAGTCCAAATAGACCACAAGTTGAACATGAGTCAACAGTGTGATGCGATAGCTAAAAAGGCCAATGCGATTTTAGGCTGCATCAATAGAAGTATAGTGTCTAAATCAAGGGAAGTAATAGTGGCATTCTATTCTGCTTTGGTCAGGCCCCACCTGGAATAATGTGTCCAGTTCTGGGCACCACAATTCAAAAAGGATGTTGAAAAAATAGATCATGTCCAAAGGAAGGCCACCAAAAGAATAAAGGGTCTGGAAACCATGTCTTATGAGAAAAGACTTAGGAACTGAGTATGTTTAGCCTGAAAAAGAGATGGTTAAGAGGTAATATCATAGCCCTGTTTAAGTATTTGAAGGGGTGTCACAGTGAGGATGTAGCAAGCTTGTTTTCTGCTGCTCCAGAGACTATAACACTGAACAATGGATGCAAGCTACAGGAAACGAGATTCCACCTCAACATTAGGAGGAACTTCCTGACAGTAAGAGCTGTTTGACAGTGGAACATACTCTGTGGTGCCGTCTCCTTCTTTGGAGGTCTTAAGCAGAGGCTGGATAGCCATCTCTTGGGGAAGATTTGATTGTGAGTTCCTGCATGGCAGGGGGTTGGATTGGATGGCTCTTGTGGTTTCTTCCAACTTTATGATTCACACAAGCTGAGGAACTCCCTTTTAAAAGGAGCTAGTCTGCCTACCTTACAGCTGGCCTTGCACAAGTGGGCAAGATCACCATTCAGGCAAACCTTTTGCAGTTAAATTGGATTCCTGCAGAAGGGGCCTTTAAATGGATGAGCACTGATCTTTCTTTTATTCATGTGTTTTTAAATGTGTTGATACACTTTGACTGTATTCATGTGTGGTAATACTATCACAAGCAATTGCATTAGTCCATATTTAGATGAAAATTACACTGATGCACAATAACACAAATGTTTATTCTTTCATGTATTAGGTATCCTCATATCTCATCTTCCTTCTATCAAGCAGCTCATGATGTAATAGAAAGGGGGATGCTGGCAGTCATTCATTCCTGGCACAAACCAGAGCCAAACTGATTTAACATCAACAAAGTGGCTGTGACCACCATGACCTCAAACAGACTGGCCAAAAGAGTCGCTGTCAGGCCACGTTGGGGGCATGGCATTACACAACGCATATCCCAATGTGGCTGGAAGCCATGCCGAGCCTGCCCCAACCTGGAAGAGATGGCCCAAAAAGGAGCAGAAAAAATCCACCTCTTTTTGGTGGCCCAGATTAGGACTGGGCATGTGTGGTTGCCACGATCCCACAGTGCCCTGTCTGCTTGAGGCCCATGTAACCACAGAACAGACTGTTTTATTCCCCACAGATATATAAATCCATAGCTCTACAGTGACTGTTGTGTCTCCTGATTACACATCCAAGTGAATCTAATTTGTTTAAAGATCATGGTGGTCCTGAATTAGAGCTCATTATGTTTCACTAACTGAGTAGCAAAGATGACTATTTGTGATACTATGGCGGGCTACACACCGCCGCTTTGCGGCGGTCTGCCGCCGCCGCCAGAAGGTCCGCGGGGGAGCCGGAGCCTATAGACGGCCCGACTCCCGCGCGGACCGAAAAAAGAAGCTCCAAAATGGAGCTTCTTTTTGCGTCACGTTTGCGACGTAGCGAGGCGCCAGGGGCGCGCTCGCTACGTCAGCAGCGTCGCGACGCGTCTGGACGCTGTGCGTCCGATGCGTAAAGATGGCGCCGGCCATGTAGAAAGGCCGGCGCCATCTTGTACGGACGGAGTCCGTACGAGGCCCAGGGGCGTCTAAAAGAGACGCCCCTTTTTTAAAATGGGACGTCCTCCGGACGTCCCAAAGGGCCGTCTGGAAAGCCCCTATGAGTCCAACACTCTTCCTTAATTTTTTTCTTCTAAGGACCCAGGATCTACTTTATAATATTATCAAGTCAAGACTTCCATATAGCAAAGGAAAAGGAGAGGTCTAAAGTGGCACAGTGACATCAGGTTCAGCCTTGTGATAAGGTTTTAAGAAAGCTTTGACCTTTCTCATAATGGGTGGTATCAAGTTTCCTTGTCAATAGTCTAAAGTGCTATGGGGCAAAAACTATTTTTGTCCCCTGAGGTTAAGTGATATCTTTCTGGAGCACAATTAAGGTCGATACTGTTACACTTTTGATGGATGTTTAAGAGGAAGCTAGAAGAAAACTTGAAAGGACAGAGATGAGGGGTGTACAACTTTCTGAACGCAAGCAGGTTTCTTTTTCCTTGGCACTTTCTGAATGTCTCTCACCCTGATTTTCCCCAGCAAAGATCTCATTCTTCCTCTACAGTGAAAAAAAAGAATGGAGATGAGAAAGATGGGTAGCACTTATCCACAGCGTGCTGGCTGAACAGAATAATGATAAAAGCATATTATTTAGTTTAAAATGGAATAATAAAAAAACCGTACCTGCTTGGCTGTTCTAGGGGAATACTTTATTTCAACTCATAGGTTCCAAT
Organism: Sceloporus undulatus; assembly: GCF_019175285.1. Classification (NCBI taxonomy): domain Eukaryota; kingdom Metazoa; phylum Chordata; class Lepidosauria; order Squamata; family Phrynosomatidae; genus Sceloporus; species Sceloporus undulatus. Next base: position 77,677,939 of record NC_056526.1, on the reverse strand, counting down.
TGTTAAATAACAAGAAGAACAATTTAGTGTTTAAGAACTTGTTTAAAAAGAGAGCTGGAAAAGTAAGTTGCTGAAGGATATATTTCCTAGGTTTTATGTGGGAAATTTGCCTACTTAAATTCATTGTTTTCAAATATGATCATTTTTTTAAAAAAAATTTCGGTCTCCCATTACTTTTCCTCTTCTACACCTCCAAATACTAAACCATAAAGCCTCAGTCTATTCTCAGGGTCACCTTCAAATGCATTATAGGCCCATGTGCTCTGCTGCACTTCTTTGTCCATCCATGAAGAGACAGGAAGTTTGTGCTTCCATTTTTGATAAACCAGTTTACCACAGCAGTGTGAAACGTGACCCCTTCTTCTAATTGCAAAAGCCATCTGAAAGCAGTTAGTTCACACTTCCTGCAACTGTCCTCCTCCAATTGATCTATCCCTGGTGAGGATAAAGATGAAGAGAAGGAGATAGCCAAAAGGAAAAAGTGAAATAGGTTTCGACTCATTTGCTTATTGCTACTAACTATAACCATAACCAGTTTCTCCAAGTTTAGGTGGAATGGCAAACTATGTGGAAGCAAAAGCTTCTCTTTTTATATAGAAAAAGTTTATTGAATTTAAAACATACATATTAAAATTATACAAATATACAAAAAGAAAACATGCATACTTCAAAAACATACAAACCAAATATACACTAAATCAAACATACAATAACCAAACATGCCTCAATGAAGGTATACTCCCTTGTCGATATCCTTCATATTTCCATTTCTATCCTTCTTTCTTTCTTCCTCTAACCTTCAATTTCTTCCAAACCTTTTCATCTTTTCCCCTCCTTTATTCTCTTTTCCCTTTCACTCTTCTCCTATGCTCTAGAAATCCTTCCATCCTCCATTACTAACATTCTCCAATCTCTCATTTCTTATCCTCTTAACCTCTAACCTTGCTTTTTAGAAGCAAAAGCTTTAAAATTCCATTTGGCACTCAATAATTTTATATAAATTTTATATAATAATTTAAAAAATGAAGAATATAGAATAGGTGAAGAAGACTAAAGATATATATATTATATATATATATGGACAACATAATTAGCTTAAGTATTGCAATATATTCAAAATACTGTATGAGGTTTTTAGGCAATGGAGAAATATTATCATTTCTGTTGGGAAGGAAATTATTAATATAATTTTGTAGATGAAACTGAAATGAGTGTATGTTAATTTTTAGTGTAGTTGAATTTTATTCTATATATAATTATTTTGTGAATCTTGAAGGAATAGTGAGGATTTCTTTTATTATGATGTTTTTTTTAAATAAAATATATATTAAAAATAATTTCATTTGGCAATTATACAAAAGGAGGACAGAGAAAGTAGGCAGTGATACATTTGTTGTTGTAATCATAACCATGGTTTAGCATAAAAGTGGACAAATTGTACCCCCCTTATGGGCTCAAGTTCTTTTGCACCCTTATTCTGCCAAGTTTTGCCAATGTTTTGCCATTTTTTCTTATTTAAGGTTTCATTCCCAGTCCATCTATATCCCTGCCATACTTCACCCTCCCATATGGCTCTCACACATAAAACCCTAATTGTACTGTTTTTTAACACAATGGTGATCCTATGAAGGAGAGACCTCCAAGTCTCCTTATCCTCAACCACCCTGCTCAGCTCTTGCAGATTCATGGCCATGGCTTCTTTGATTTAATATATCTACCTGAAATGCAGTCTTCCTCTTTTTCTATTGCCTACACCTTTACCAAACATTATCACATTTTAATGTGAGTCATTTCTTCTCATTATAAGTACACCAACTGGTGAGGAATCTGTACTCAGGACAAGAGGCTGCTGTTGAAAAAGAACATGGAGAAACGGATTGGTTCAAAATTGGCAAAGGAATCAGACAAGCATGCATCTTATCACCCTACCTGTTCAACTTATATGCAGAACATATTGTAAGAAAAGCATGCCTGGACACAGAAGAAGGAGGAGTGAAAATAGGAGGAAGGAATATCAACAATCTGAGATATACAGATGACACCATAATACTAGCAGAAAACATCCAGACCTGGAACAACTACTAAGGAAGATCAAGGATGAAGTTGCAAAAGCAGGCTTACTGGTGAACATAAAGAAAACAAAAATGATGGCCATGGAGAATTAACACAAATTCAAACCAGAAGATGAATAAATAAATAATCATACTAATAATAATAAAATATTTATTTATATCCCGCCTCTCCCTTTCAAGGATCGAGGCAGGTAACAACAAGCCAGTATAAGAATTACAAAAAGAACAATAAAATGAAGAAATAGAAATAGTTAAAGAGTTCTCATACCTTGTGCTCAAACACTGATAGAAATGGGGACTGCAGTCAGGAAATTAGAAGAAGATGAAAAGCGGGGGGAGGGGCTATGAAACAACTAAAAAAGATCCTAAAATACAAAGATAAACAACTGAGTCATACATGCTATTGTATTCCTTATTACCGTGTATGGATGTGAGAGCTGGACAGTTAAGAAAGAAGACAGGAAGAAAATCAATTCATTTGAGAAGTGGTGCTGGAGAAGAGGGCTGAGGATTCCATGGACAGCTAAGAAGACAAACATATGGGTCCTAGAACAGATCAAACCAGAAATCTCCATGGAAGCCAGGATGACAAAACTGAGGCTGTAGTACTTCAGAGACATAATGAGAAGGCACTACTCACTGGGGAAAAATAATAATGCTAGGAAAGGTGGTTTGAAGTAGAAAGAAAAGCCACGTGCTAGATGGATGGACTCTATTAAAGAAGTCACAAGTATGAGTTTACAGGAACTAAGCAGATCTGTGGAGGACAAAATTGACTCAAGGGTGGTTGACAACAAACACACAACAACTTCAATTGATTCATCTTGACTTCTAAGTTCAGCCCTGATTTGTTCTAGGACCCACTTATTGGTCTTTTTAGCTCTCAGAACTCTTCCCTAGCACTGCATCTCAAATGAGTTCATTTCTTCCTATCAGTTTTTTCACCTTTCAGCTTACCAAATGGGGACTACTATGGTGTGGAGATTCCTAATTTTAGTATTCAGTTCTATTATTTTTCACACTTCAGGATCATGTCTAGTTTTCTTCATAGCTGCCCTTCTATTTCAAGTCTTCTAATTTTTTGACTGTAGTCTCTGCTCTGATTGATGATTGAGCCCAGATATGGAAAATCATGAACCAGGAAAGTGTTACATGCACTATATAAATGAAGTGATAGTCGATATCATAATATCATTATCATAATCTATATCATACTCAGTTTAGCTCATTCAGTTCAATATCAAAAGCAAGTATCCTATATCATACTAATCAAAACCATTGTGAGCTTGTTGATGGTTACTTTATTCGTAAGTATAAATTTACTATACATTCAAGTGGAGGATATCATTCTCAATAAAGAATAGGGGATTTTAATGCATGTGATATGTAACAATGTAACCAAGTTTTAATTGCAGTCAGCTAACTGTAAATGAATTTTTCATATATGTAACTAATTTAACTATTTTAAACTTAAAAAAAAAATAAAGAAAAATGAAAGTGTATGGACCTAAACCCTTGGCCAACATATCAAATGGGACCCAGCCTTTGATAGTTGTTGCATCCGCTTAGCAGTCAAACTGCTGTTGTTTTGTAGTGTGAGGGGGGAGATCATGTGTATGTGAAGGCAGAAAGATTAACTGTGCAATCATTGTTTTTTCCATTCTACTTCCATAGCAATCCGTGAACTGCAATATTTTCCTACAATTTGTACGTCCAGCTATTACATTTACACTGACCTAGAAAATAATTCTATTTATAATAGGTAATAGAAATAGATGCCAAGCCCTGCAAAGTGCTTTCACTGATTAATATATGGTTAATGCTATCAGCGAGGAATGCAAGTTTGAACCGACTGGATTTTGGATCATGTCCCTGAATAGTGGACATTACAGGTACAGGAAGTCCTTCCTGAACTATATTGGAGACAAATATTTTCCTTTTATAAATGTGTGGACTTGGATTGTAAAAGGTGATGAAATAACATGTTTTTTCAGACTTAGTGATAAAAATATATGACGTTCTCTCTCCCCACTGGTTTGCTGTGGAAATGCTTTGAAGCATATTTTGGAAGGAAAATGACTGCTAGTCTCCTGTTAAAAAAAAAGAAGAAGCAGTTTTTCAGAATTTAATCATGTCTGATGAACAACTTTCTGAGAGCCATAATGGCTATACTGCTTCTCTGTCTTCCAAATCTTTTGTCAGATCCAAGTGGCCATGTAAGCTTATTCCAAACCTGTTGTCCCATCCAGAATCCCTATATATTTCCATTGCCTTTTCGATAATCTCTCACAATGGGCAGCTGGCATAGAATAAAGTCAGGTTCCCCGGGTGAGAGGAGAGTTGGCCATTCAGTGTGCCAACCCTGCTCTCCACTGTGAGAACCCGAAAAGAAGAGTACTGGGCTGTGGAACATTATATTTTTATACGTATTGTATCCCAGGCCAAATGTATCATGACATTTTGCACCAAGTACCATTTGGTTTACTATCAGAGGAAATGTGAATTAGGTTATACTACCACCTTTAAGAGACAGCTGGAGGGAAGCCGGGAGGAGCTCGCCTGTGAAGAGGCGAGCATAAAGCCGCGCGTCGGACCTTCCTGACACACCCTCCTTTGCCTCCTCCCCCGCCGGACCCTTACCCCCGCCAGCGTCGCGCTTTCTGCCGGGCGGCCTCCTCCCGGGGTGTCGGAGGTGCGCAGCTGCGCGCCGCCCCGGGAGTGCCGCCCCACGGACTGAAGGGCACCGCTGCGTAACTGCGCAACTGCGCAGGTGTTATCAGGTTAGGGAGCTTTGGACTAGCCGGACAGCGAGGATGCCTGTGTGGCTAACCTCTGCTCTTCCAGTAGCCATAGAAGGGGTGGGGGAGGATAGGGATGCGGGGGCTGGCCGGGGGTAACATCACTGCGGGCGGAGCTCCAATTGAGGTTGTGTGGGGCAGCGGGAGGTATGGTGTGGGAGAAGGGACTTGCGTTTCAGGGGAAGGCGTGATCAATGCATCATATCTATCTCGCCTTCCTGTCCCCCTCCCAACCTAAAGGACCTGAGGGTCACTCCAACCGTGCCACAAACCCTGTCGCTGCTTCTGTGCAATCCAGGTCTATTAACAACAGACCCACATCCTCCACGAATGTTGGAGAACAGTAAGTGTGACCTGGCTTGCATCCGAGCCTGGCTTGGGCCTGAAGGAGATGCTGTGTGGGCTCAGGCCCTGCCTGCTGGGTTCTCGGTGAAGGACCAGCGCAGGTTAGGTGGGCAGGGGGGGTGTGGCCTTGATACATAGGAACACCGTGTCCCTCACCAGGAACCACATCCACAGACCTCCTATATCGGTGTATTTACCTGACCCTAAAGGCTAGGGACAGTCTGGGTTTCTTGTTGTGTATCGGCCACCCTGTGCATTAGCGGACTCCCTTAACGAGCTGACACAGCTGGTCGCTGAGCTGATGTTGGAGCGCCAGGCTTCTTGTCCTGGGTGACTTCAACATCTCCCTCACGGCCAGCCATGTTCCATCTGGTGCGGCTCGGGAATTCATGGATACCATGGCGGCCATGGGCCTGTCCCAGCTGATACAGGGTCCTACGCATTGTGCGGTAATACTCTCGATTTGGTCTTCTGTTCGGAGGCGGAAAATCCGTGGGTGGAAATAGCTAATGTTTCCCCCCTGCCATGGACGGATCACTTCCTGGTAGAGGTGAAAATCAAGGCCTCTACCCAGATCCCCCCCGGGGGTGGTGGACCTGTTGGATGGTCCACCCTCGAAGGCTGATGGAACCTGAGAGGTTCCAAGAAGCCTTAGAGGGCTCACGGTTGGAAATGACGGCGATTCGTTGATGCCTTACCGGTATTTGGAATACGGTCTTTCTAGGGCTAAACAGTATCGCTCCCAAGCGTCCTTCAGGCCTGCTTCTAAACGTAAGCCCTGGTATACGGAAGATCTCCAGGCAAGGAAGCGGGCTCTGCGACGGCTAGAGTACCGTTGGCGGAAACACCTTTGCTTAGACGACAAGGCTCTCCTAGACCAACTGTTAAGGACTACGGGAGAGGCATACGAGCAACAAAGAACTCGTTCTATGGTGCTCGTATTGCGTCCGCAGAGTCCGTCGGCAGAGTTGTTCAGGTGGTCAGGGAGCTAACTCGCTCCCTCCCGCCCTGAACCAGATCCTTGAACCTTCTAAGGCCTGCTGTGACCTGTTTTAACGACTTTTTTGCGGATAAACCTCTCGTATAAGCGAAGGTCTGAACGCCGACATTTTAGCAGAACCTAGGGTAGAAGTGTCCAGAGCCTCCGTGGACTTGTTAAACTGGATCGTTTGAGTCGGTGAGTACCGAGGTGTGGACAAGATCCTCGGAAGTGTTCGGAAGACAACCTGCTCTCTTGATCCCTGTCCCTCGTGGTTAGCGGCCCAGGGGGGACCGGCGGTAACATTATTTTTACGCCGATAGTTATATACATCTCTGAGGGATGGGCTATTTCCATCTCAATTGAAATTGGCCATTGTAAAACCTATCTTAAAAAGCCTCCCTCGACCCCCTGGTACATAATAATTATCGGCCTGTTTCGCTGCTACCATTTTTAGGTAAGGTGATCGAGAGGGCGGTTGCAATCCAGTTCAGCCGTCTTGGATGAAACGGATTATCTGGACCCATTTCAAACTGGCTTCCGGGCGGGTTACGGGGTTGAGAGGCCATGGTCGCCTTGGTCGATGATCTCCGTCTGAGCATCGACAGGGGAAGCTGTCCCTGCTGGTGCTCTTGGACATCTCAGCGGTCTTTCGATCCCATAGACCATGGTATCCTTCTGGCGCCTGGCAGAGGTGGGAATCGGGGGCACTGCGCTCCGTGGTTCCGGTCCTACCTCTCCGGGAGGTCCCAGATGGTGCAGCTGGGAGCGTTGTTCCGACGAGCGGACCCTTAAAACTGGGGTCCCTCAAGGAGCCATTCTGTCTCCCATGCTATTTAACATTTACATGAAACCGCTGGGGAGAGATCATCCGGAGACATGGGGCGCGGGGTTATCAGTACGCTGATGACACCCAATTATTTTCTCTATGTCTCCGACTGATGCAGTGACTGGGGATGGCGTCTCTCCTCTCGATGCCTGTCTAGAGTCAGTATGTGGCTGGATGAGGGAAAACCGACTCAAGTTGAATCCAGAGAAACGGGGTACTAGTGATAGTTCTCCTGGTCCAGGAATGGCGGTGGTTCCACCTGTCCTGAACGGGGTCACGCTCCCTGTGAGGACTCCGTGCGCAGTCTGTGGGTGCTTCTTGACTCGTCGCTCCACCTGACTGCTCAGGTGAATGCGACGGTCAGAGCACCTGTCATCAGCTTCGGCTTATTCGCCAGCTGCCCCCATACCTGGCCCAGAGGCCTAGAAACTGTTGTACATGCTCTGGTAACTTCGAGACTGGATTTCTGCAATGTACTCTACATGGGGCAACCCTTATACCAAACTCGGGAGCTGCAAATGGTGCAGAATATGGCAGCCCGGCTGGTCATGGTGCTTCCAGGACCAGCCATATAACACCGGTTCTGAAAGATCTCCATTGGCTGCCCATTCGCTTCCGGCTCATATAAGGTGTTGGTGATTACCTATAAGCCCAAATGGCTTGGGCCCAGTATACCTAAGGACCGCCTCTCCCCATACATTCGCCCTTGCACCCTCAGAACGTCTGGGCAGCAATTACTGAAGGTGCCTGGGGCTAGGTTATCCTCCCACTACACGGAGGACATTCTCCACGGCTGCCCCAGCCTTTGGAATACGCTGCCCACCGAGCTCCGCTCGACACACACCCTGGCCCAATTCAGGAAGGACTTAAAAACCTTCCTGTTCCAACAGGCATTCCCCGACTAAAAATCCTGTGGGCCTCCCTCCTCTTCCGGGCCAAGAGTTCAGCTAGGGGTTTTTATCTGTTGATTTTGTTGATAGTTTTATTGTTTGTATGGTCAGCCTGTAGTTGTATTTTATATTGTTATGGCACCATTGTTTTTAACCTTTGTTTGTAAGCGCCCTGATCTTGGGAAGGGCGGGATATAAATAAAAAAAATTATTATTATTTTATTTATTTATTTAACTGTGTAATCAGCAAATAAATTATTTCACTGAAAGATAGGCTCTGGGATTACCCTTACTGTTATGTGGTCAGGGGGTGGGGAAGAGGACTATTCTTAGGGAGGTATTTGGATTTGGCCTTCAGGAGAGGCCATGCATTTTAGAAATTGGATCTTTGGATTGAATTCCAGTAGATGGCCAGCTGGGGAGCAACCTAGCTTTTGGGTTCTCCCTGGGATTCACATGTTTTGCCCAGGGGAAGATGGGGGTCTACAGCTATTCTTGCACTAGATTGTCCCTCCTTTTGCACATTCAACTGAAATAGTGATACTTTAATAAATGGGCATATTCATCCAAGTTCTGTGTCGCGTCTCATGGTTGATCAGCAAATACCTTTCTTGTGAACACTGTCTTAACTGGATGTTTTCTATGTTCTGGGCTGACTTGATGGCCTATGGGGTTACCTCAACTATATGATTCAATGCAGCAATTGTAAATATTGGTTATTTTGTCAATTGCTGTTCCTGTTTTATTGAATGCCAGAAATGAAGTATGTTGTTGTTGTTGTGTTGTTGTTGTTGTTGTTGTTTAATCTCTCAGTCAACTAACAGGTTATTTACAACTATAGTTGCTTAACTAGAAAAACTTTAAATACACATCTGTTGCAAAAACTCTTTCTGAACATTAGTTTGGGGGAAATTAAATAAGGAGGTGTAACAATATTTGATCTCCCCACCCTCTTTGGAAGCAATGTGAGTAAGCCATTTTGCAATAGCCCATGGATTTGTCCAAATTCTGTTTATTCTTCATTGATTGGAATTAATTTCAGATTCACAAATTAAAACCATTAGACATCTGTTCTCAGCTGTACTTAAATGGTTGGATTTGTACATAGATTGCAAGTCTTAATCCATTTCTAAGCATTTTAATACTCTGAATCTTCTACTTCAATCTCTTCTTAAATATCTCATTATTTTTATCTGCTATCGGAGGGCAAAATTCCTTAATACAGCGAACATACACAGTTCCCTTCCACCTATTTACCGATTACAAGATTAATTTGCTCTTCCATTTCATTTCTTGCACCTTAACTCTTAACTCTGTTTGAACTTATGAAAAAGTTATTTCTTGAAGACTATCAGTTCATTATATTGCTCCAGATATGATAAAAACTGGGAATGAAGAGAATATAATAGAGTATTTTACAGTCATTTCCTTCTCCCACACTTTGGACAAATGCATGTTTATGTGTCTTTCCAACTATTGGGATATTATCTTTCTGTACAGGTGGTGTTTTTTTTCCTACAAGGAAAATCAGATTATTCTTACATTTGCTACCTTTCCGAAGTCTGCTCACAAATTAGATACAGTTTAAAAATCAGCCATCAATAATAATAATAATAATAATAATAATAATTTTAAAATGTATAGGCTGCTTCCCAGCCAGAAGTGTGCTGTCACACACCGAAGGTTGCAATGTGATTAACCATGACAGGCTTCATGTGCTGCTCTCGTAAATCTCACACATGGTCATGCATTAGGGTGGCAGGTGTAAACCGAATGGGGAAAGTGCAATTTTATCATGCCACATGCATTAAATGAGTAAATAAGTAAAGATTTGGAAATGGCATAAAAGTGTTGAAACATAGGAGACCAGGGTTGGTGGCTTTTAAAAAAAGTATCCAGTTATTATTTTAAGGAACTTGACATTGTACTCAGGTTGTGACTTTGGATGGGGGGAAATCTATCTGGAATAACTTTTCCTCCTCTGTGTATTTCACGCCTGAAAAATATACTAGCAAAATGCCCTCCTTAATGGAGGCTCACAGATTACTGTAACCCATAGCACATAGCATATGTCCTTTGGAAAGAGAACTTTATTAATATTTGGCGTGATGTCTCCTTGGCAAGGAGAACAATGTATACATGGGGTTGCTTAATAAGTTGCTCTTTTATCCTTGCACTAATTGTGCATTATTGTAAAATATAACAAAACAAACTATCTTCTAAGAACCTTGCTTCTTCCCAGTATAACTCTGTGGCAGACACTAAAGTAAATTCTTGGGGCTTGAAGAAAGGTCTGATGGAAGGAGTATGTAAAGTCATACAGTGAATTTAACAATGAAAGTTATCAAATAATAGTGAAAGAATCTATTAGTGGAAACTGGGCAAAAAGGATCGAAAGTGTGGAATGGACTTTGTTTGGGTTAGATTGCTTGTACTGAGCTGCCTTTTATCCAAGGTTTGTCCTTTGGCTTTCTGAAACGGTAGCAATAAACTATATCTCATGATACATTTTTTTATTTAAACATGCTTTGTTTGGAAGGTCATTGGTAACAATATATGTATCAACAGTTCCGTTAACACCTTCATCACTCAGTGGGAGAAAGAAATAAAATAGTCATAAGTGATGGATGACAGAAAGAGCTCACCTGGCCTACCTCCATAATATTTCAATTACATATTTCAAATACATCCACACTTCTGCTCAGTGAAACAGCGCCTTCCCATTCCTGAGAGCTTAAAATGGTTAGGCTGAGAACACATTGAAGGCACTCACACAACTCCACATCAAAGCCCTGAAGGAAGAAGTACATGTTTAAACCAGATTAATGAGAAGAATAGGTTTAGAGGGTGAAAATATCAGCAACAGGGAAGAAGTGTCCCCTTTCTATTGGCGTGTGGATGTTTCACCTCTTTTCTATACCTTTTGGGTTTGCAATATTTCTAGTACCACATTAAACATTTTAATTAAGGTTAAAGATAGACATTGCACTAAAGCATGAACACAGAGAGATAAAATAATATGCAATGCAACCTAATGAATACTTGAAAGAAAAGTAAGCGTTATAACTGTATTTTTTTTTTTCGTACCCTCTGATGTGGGCACCACAAGTATCTGATGCATTTTGCAAGTGGAAAAGGCATTGTCTAGAAGCTAGACTGTGACCAAAGGGAACTGGATCGATCCATAGTAAAGTAGTAAAATAAAATATTACTATTAAAACTGTATTAAAATAACACTGAAGATTCTGGGAATCACTATTGTCGTTCTAATTTGCCCAAAAGATTATTAGATGGATAAAATGGGTAAACGTAAGATACAGTTTTTATGAGATGGAGACAGAGTTAACTGTACTTAGAGTAGGCCCACTGGCATCAAGCACTCCTCCTATCCTTAATTATAGACTATAGCTGTGTTCAGCATAGACTGCACAACTTGGGACGAAAATATTACAGATACCAGATAATCATTGTAGAGCATCTGAAAAAGCACTACACCAGTGTAAACCCTGGTTATGCAAATGCAAAAAAAGATTCAGCCCCAAGTCTTTAAGGTGCCACGAACTCCATTACATAGCTATATGATATTTCAAAAAGGTTCACAGAAAGAAATAAGTGCAGCCCAATGCATCACTAGCATTTCTGAACACCAAGGGATCCAACTCAAACTAAATCAATAAAAATTTCAAATACAAAGCATTTTAAAAGAAAGAAGAAAAAAGGGTGGCAACCTTGATACAATACTCGCATGCTGTGGAGTGTGAAGAAACGGGCAAATTCCTATAAAACATGTACCAATACAACTCACCCATACATATCCTTGATGGTATGGAGGTGAAAAGTAAATGTGGAATGTCACAATATGAAAAGATGATGTAGACTGTTCTGGACATTGAAGGTGGTCGCAGAACTGAACGGATGGTTGCTTGTATCAGCAACAGTCTTGCATTTACTGTCACGTTTAGTTTGTCCCTCAAGTAGCATTGTAAATTGTCATCTTGCATTTTAATTAAAATGTCTGGCAAATGCCAAATGATCTGGGGAAACCTCCTGTTTCTGGGCACAACTAATTTGTTTTTTGGGGGAATACCAACCCAAATATAAAATCAATTTATGACGTTTTGAAGTGTCAGCATATGTATAAGAAAACGCCTTTCATCCAGAGGTGTCTCATCAACAACACATACCTTGCCTCACTGATTTATGTGACAAGATAGTTTATGATGCTCCATAATTGTGGCATCTTGCAGAATCACACTAAGATATCAAAGAAGGATTTAATTATCTGTTTTACTTTGCAAGCTGTACATACTTGCAGAGCTAGAACATAAATCACTGGAGTCCCAGATCCCTCAGAGTTGTGGAAAGAGGTAAAAATGGAGGTCAGTGAGAGTGACACGCCTTGATGCTATGCAGTCCTCTGCTCATTTAGGTATGTAAATAGTGCCAGCCTGATGGATTATACTAAGATATTTTGCACTGCAGAGGATTAGCATTTTCTAAGAGCATAAGCAGAGATGTAACAATCTTGCCACAGTCAAAATCATCCCCTCTGCATGTGTAATTCTGACAGGAGAAAGAATAGCCTTCAGGTGAGTATAACATCTTCTTATGTCAGAAGACAGCAGGAATAATGAAATACTACCATGTTTCTGTAAGAGGGACACAGTGATGACTGAACAGCACAGACATAGGGTCTGTGTGGAATTTAGCCACAGCACAACTTTCTCTGAGGGCTTTCCTTCAGCTATACTCATCACTGGCTGATTACTGGATGACTGTGGACAAGTTTGATAAAATATTAATATTGAAAACAGATGCATGGAACAATAGGCAAGTTTCAAATATACAAAAAAGAAACACAGTTAGTCAAATGTGTGTATGAAAAGTGAATACAATCTGAAAAAATATGCAAAACAAAGGTTTCCTCACATTAAAATACAATATATGCAACAAACAGGATAAAGCAAGCAGGACAGATACAGACATAGGGAAACTGAAGAGCTGCGAGAGGTGTGTTAAGAGCAGTGCAATTGCGTGGGGGGTTTTTTTTGGGGGGGGGGTGTTTCTTAGGTATCAGGTCTCTGCAGGATCTTACAGGCTGAAGGCTTTAAAATACCAATTCTGCTATGTTCTAACTTCTACTGCAGCCCTCTACTGAATATGGAAGTTGCATACCTATACGGATAATTCCCACAACTGTAAGTCACCTTATGAACACACAGTACCCAAAAAGGATTTCAGCCATATTTTGTTGTTGCTTTGGCTTATGACAAACCATCATAGGGTTTTTATGGCAAGATTTCATCTTCAGGCAAGGTCTGACATTGTCTTCCTCTTAAGCCAAAAGAGTGTGACTTGTCCAAAGTCACCTGTGGGTTTCCATAGCCAAGTGGGAATTTGGACTCCAGCCTCCTAGTTTAACACTCAAACCATGTCATGGGAAAGTGGCCAAGAAGGTTTAGCAATGCACGTATTAAACAATGAAGTTTATCACACCAGGGTTAAAATGTTCCCCCAGTGCGTTTCTAACGTGCCCGCACGCGATGCGCACGGAACATGACGGAACGTGATGGGGCTAAGAACCCCATTTACTGCACATTGGAATGCCGCCTTTGCCGCCGGGCGTTCCAATCGCGTTCCCATTGCGTCCAGAGGGCACCATTTCTGAGAACACTCAGAAATGGTGTCCCCTGGAACTCATTTCAGATGTGTTTCTGAAAAGGTACCATGGATGGCCAAAAAGACAAACAATGGGTCCTGGACAATCAAGCTTCAACTCTTCTAGAAGCCAAGATGATGAACTGAGGTTGTTGTACTTTGGCCACATCATGAGAAGGCAAGACTCATTAGAAAAGACAATAATGCTAGGGAAGGTAGAAGGCAGCAGAAAGAGAGGAAGACTGCATGATAGATATACTCAATCAAGAGGTCATGGGCCTGAACTCGCAGGACCTGAGCATAGAGAATAGGGCATCTTGGATTGTCTCATCTACAGGGGTCCCATGAGTCAAGGCTGACTTGAAGGCAGTTAACAAAAAGTCTGGGATCACCTCACAAGTCTGAAGGGTACCACCCAGTTAAGGTACACATGCTTTCTTTGCATTGTACTTACAAATTTCTTTAATTCAAGATGCCACTTTGATGTCCATTGAAGATGCATCATCTATGCACTCTGTCTGCAATACTTCCATAGTCTTTTCTCCCAATTGCATGTCTGAAAGAGAAATAGAAATAACATCACTTGACTGATGTGGTTAAATGCACCTGAAGACAATCACTTAAAAAAATATTACATTAGATTAAATCCTTCTATGACATCATAATTACTGCACAAGAGCTTCAAAAAAAACTTTACACAGAAGCTGATAAGATCCTCAAGAGGATATTTTAAAAAGACTACTGAGAAAAGGACATAATTTGTATTGATTTTTATCTTTTTCAAAGGAGATTTTCTTTCAAAATAAATTGTTCTATTACCAAAAGGTCCATTACTTCCAGATGCTAGGCAGCATTGGCAAACTATGGTGAAATAAAACAGTAGTATCATTAACTTTTAATTAATGTTTATTTGTCCCATTCCCATTTGGTTCAGTTCAAAAAGCCTGTGCAGAATCATTACTGTGTTCACTGTAAAGATAATGTAGAAGCAACTTCGGCTAAGGAAGATTTCGAGCATTAATAATTTGTGGTTGACTAAGCCAGTTTCCACAAAACACTCATTAAGATGTTTTGTTTTGTTTTTTGTCATCTCATTTATCCCTTTTTACATCCTTGGCTTCTTGCCATATTTTCTGATATCACTAATGATTCCATGCAATGGAAGTATATTTTCACTGACCTCTTACAACTCATGTGTTAGGTAGAATTACAAAGATATAGCCATGTTAGTCTGTAGAATAGTATGGAGAGATTTGTAGCACCTTTTTGAGACCAGTCTGAGGAGTAGACTAAGCTAAGAAAGCTCATGCTGCCAACTTCCTTCTTCGGTTCATCTCAAATGTATTACAAGATCTCTCTACTATCTTACAACTATTTTGACTATTCATTGTTTATCACTTCCTTTCTGGATCATAATGGTTTACTCTTGGATGAGCTGAGTATTTTAAATCCAAGCCTAGGGTTGCCAGGTTTTTTGGATCCAGATAACAGACAACTGTCTGTGTTGTACAGCAATCTCCAGACTAGCTAGTAAACATGAAGCAGCCGTATATGAAGTCTGCCTCAAATCTCAGGACAAGAGATCCTTTATGGGATTTCTCTGTTCCTGCAAGATCCAAATCTCATAGGAGCTAGAAATCTCATGAGACTTACTCCTTGAAGTAGTATTTATATACACCTGCCTGATGTACTACTCTCTCAATCAACTATAGAGTCAACAGTAGAAAGTGTGGGTACCAGCTGCAACAGACGGAGCCTCTCTGGGATAATTTTGCTATATATTAAATGTTCTGGGGTTGATCTGTTGTGATCCCAGCTGGCATTTCCAGAAGAGGGTGCAAGCTGTGCTTTCAAAAGACCAACCCCAAAGAAAATGTCCTCAGGGTGCAATCCATCTGTTGTGTGTACAGCTGCTTCCCATTCTCCCTCTAAGAGGACTGATAGAAGGGTGCCATATCCCCCCCCCCCAAAGTTCTTTTTCTAAAGAAGAAGCAGATATACCTTGTAGCAAGAGGAAGAGACCAAACAGATGCATGGAGACCAGCCAAGTTTCCCTTCTGTTTAACAGGTCAATTCAGGCTCAGAACAGGAGGAGGAGGAGTGGGAAGCCCACCTAGTCCCAGGAAAAGGTGAAGGCTCAGGTATTTGGCTCAGAAATATCCCCTCAGATGCAGCAGTATGAAGTTGCAATCAAAGTCTCTGAAAGAGCACAGATACAGAATACTGTCATTAAATACAGCTAGAGATCTGGGCATGGCTGGACATCTCTACCAATATAAGACAAATGAAAATGTCAGCCCATAGTTGAAAAGAACCCAGTTCATGGCTCTTGGAATGCTTTGTTTGATCTCAGTGGATTTATGACTCCTACTTGGTTTAAACCCCACTATGGATTATCTCTGCATTTCTGGCATTGATTTACAGCTTTTAGCCTTGGACTGGATGGTGCCTGTCTTATCCTTTGCTCTTGATGATGCTTATTCCTTCTACTAAACTTGGATGCCTTTTGACCACAACTCACAGACTCCAGCTAACTGAATTTACTTTGAACTTACAGCTAAAGCAGGACAAAGAACATGGGAGGCATGATTTGAGTCTGCTGTACCCTGCTACCAGAGAAAGAGTAATAAGTGCAGCACTGCACTAGCTGCAATCGCAGCAGGCAGACCCCCAGGATTTAGTAGTCCATTTTGCTGTCTATCAAATGCTCAGGAACATAGCTGTTGCTTGCTCTCAAATAAAAAATGGTATTCTGGGCATCTTGTGGGGTCCAAATACAGGGGTGGACATCAAGCCTTCAAATACATGTCATTACATAGAAAAGAGGACATCTGGGAACCTTAGCCAAGCCACGTGATCAGTAAAACCCTTGATGTAAATCTTAATGAACTGGATGAACTGTAGTCAAACATTATAGATCCCAATGCTGTCTTACGTGTATCCCCTGCACATAGAAAACTAGCAAGCTGATGGTATGAGAATGCTAAATCTGAAGGAATAAGAGGGACTGTCACTCTAAATGTGTAGAAAATATCTGACCGCAGCCATCCTTCTGTGACTGAATTTGAGGCAGGACATCTGGGATGGAGACAGGCTTTCCATATCAGAGGACATTGCTTGTAAGGTGACATTAGCTCTGCAATCTCTATGCTGCTGAAACAATTCAATTCTTCAGAGTAAGCCAATGGAGTACAAATTATTCAGATTAAAAATCATCTCTATGTAGTACCTATAGATATAAAGTGTGGGGGAGAGAGATGTCTACTGAGTGCAACAGTTAAGTTCTTTATTGAAAGTCTGAAAACAGGAAACAATTATAAGGAATACTAGTAATATCTGAATTCAAGATGAATAGCCTCTGAAACAGTCTGTGGTAAACTGGAAATTTTGAATCCATGGGGGGAAAACAGACTTTTTTATTAACTGAAACATGGATTTCTCTCCTTCTCTGAGCAATAACCAATCACACACACCCCTAATCCATGGATTTTTTTATCCACGGATTCAATCATCCATAGTTTGAAAATATTTCAAAAAGATAAAAATTTCAAAATGAAAACCTTGATTTTGCTATTTTATATAAAGGACATCATTTCACTATGCCATTGTATTTAATGGGACAGAGCATCCACAGAGTTCGGTATCCACAGCAGGGGGAATCCTGGAACCACATCCCAGCAGATACCAAGGACCCACTGGAATATCATACTAGCTACGCAAAATATACAGTCATCCCTCCATATTTGCGGCTTTGATATTTGCAGATTGGATTATTCACGGATTTCATTAATATGTTCTCTCTAGGACTGTCTAGGTCCTCCAGCGCAACTCTGTGGTCAACTTTAACTAAAAGTTGCACTGAAAGACCATTTGTAGCTACTCCAGTGCCATTCTATGGTCAGTGTATGCTGGACATTGACCACAGAGTTGCACTGGAGGACCTAGAGATTCCTAGAGAGGTGTCCTCTCAGATAAAAACAGTGTTTTTGTTCTTTGCAGTTTTTTCCATATTCACAGGAGTCTTGTTCCCCTAACCTTAGCGAATATGGAGGGACAACTGTATATTCCTTAGCTGCATTATGTAATTATCTAGGTACAATTTAAACAGCATTATGTAATTGACTGGTTGCTATGCACATTCTGCTCAGATTATTCCACACATACTACATGTTGTTAGGTCTAATCTGATCTGAAAGTGCATACAACCAGCCAATGTATAAAATGTACTGTGAGTTATGTGTGAGTATGTGTGTATACACATAAATATAGCAGTGCAAATATATATTCAATTTGGCTCTGTGCATGTCAGCTCTGTGGAGTCCCCATTATGTGCACATCTTAATGCCACTGGAAGATATTAATGATAAATGCACCATTTATTTAAAAATAGGTGAGAACTGCCACTTTAATTCAGGATTTCCACTTTTCTATAATTGATCTTAATGAGAATAGTCTGAATGAAAATGATACTCCCCAAGCCTAACAATAGCTCATCTTTTTTTCTCCTTTCCATAAATGTTTTATTCTACCTGGTACAGTAATGAAATTGTCAAGATAATGAACACAGTAATGACTTCAAGCAAATGGCTAACTTTAATTAGGAATCATGCTGTTGACTGCTTTGAGATATGAGAGTAACAGCCCATTGATTAGATTACTGATTGTTGATAATTGAACTAGGACCAGTATTTTAGAGGCCTCTGAACTATGTTCTCCAAAGTGAAACCACATTGACCCAAGAATATAAAATTTTCAATGCTAGTATCCAAATGATTAGTCCATACAGACATCAACTTTTAGTAAAATAGCAGTCTGCAAGCACAACTGTTACCTGAAGATACTTGTTTGGCAATAAAAGTTAGAAATAATTGAGCAATTCTTTGGGTGAAAAATGTAAAAAAAAAATCCCCTAGAAATCTGTTTTTTATTCCTATCTGAGCTCTTATTGAAGAACAGGAAACTGTTGCCTGGTTAGTTCTTACTATCCTGGAAGTTTCTAAAACTAAAATTTAGTGTAATATGCTCATGAGTTGCAGACATGAAGGAATTTCTCAAGTCATTGAATAAGTGAACCAGAAATACAAGAAGCAGTTCATCCTCCTCTCCCTCACTGCAGTTTATCCCACATCAAGTAGAGATGTGTAGTGCTTTCATTAATACCATCTGGATACTGTCTTCACATTTCTCACTTTACTGTTATGGACCCAAATTTTGTAACATAAACTATACCAAACTCAAATGAATCAGCCACCTAAGCCACCATGATGTCAGTGTCACCTAAAGTAAATACAGCGTTGTTGCTTACAAAGGCAACAGTGAAATCGTTGGTCGTAATTCACTAAAGTTAATATTTTAACATAGGGGTGTGAGTACCACTGCATTCATTGGGTTATGCTCTTGGGTGTTGTTTGTGTGCAATGCCAAACAAAACTAGGGAGATTACAGGAGAGGAGATCCCTGTGTTACTGAATATATTGCCAATGATGATGAAACAGATGTTTGAGGCCCAGTGGGGTGCACACTAAGAGCTAAAGGTCATTTGCATTCCCAGATACAAGCCAGCTCAGAGTTCCCAGACTTTCCAAAATTAACAAAAGGTTTATAAAAATGTGGTGCACCATCAGTTATTTACTCTGTGGCACCAAAAATTGTTCTCTCTCCCTACGCCTTCCTTTCTCCCTCTTTCTCTCTTTTGTGTATCAAGAAGGAATAGGAGTGTGTGCATATACAGTACCTGTGTGTAAGAAACAAGTTTTCAAAGTTTAACACGCTGATACAAATGCAATTATTTCATCAATTACATTAAAGGCTAGATTATAACATCTCAAACATTCCCTCCCTCACCTCTCAATTCAGGTTACCAGCTGCTTTGTGAGCAAGTTTGGAAGCCAGTCAGGAAAGCTCTTCTTAAGTTGACAGCAATTCCTGTTGTTCTCAAAGACCATTAAAAAGCAATATCACCCTAGGAGAATGCGAATTTTGAATCCAAGTTGAAAGCTTATCATCTGGAAAACAAAGTCTGATATCAAAGGCAAGACAAATATCTCTGAACTAGTCTTTTCTTATCACCATCCAACAAGATTTCAACTGGCCGTCTTTACTTATGCTTCCGCTTGAGGCTACAAACATGGGAGATCAATATATTTTCTTTGAATTCCAGCATTCAGTTCTAGATATCTGGAGGAAGAAAACTCTTTTCCATGTCAATTTTTATAGGTCAGGAAATTAATAAAAGTGGTTAATTAGAAAGCAATTACTCGGATACAGCCACTTTTTTCCTCACAGGATAAAATGTGAGGAAGCGTTGAAAAATTTTTGCATTCTCTTTTCCCCTCCTTACATAGATAGAGTATTCCTGCATGCAAACTCTCCTCTCTCTCTCTCTCTCTCTCTCTCATTCAAACTAACCCTTTAGGACTGACTTTCTCTCAAAATATTTTCAACTGAGCTGTTGTGTTTCCATCTTTCTACTCTCTCAACCTTCTTTGGAAAGATGGTGAGATAAACATGTCTTTCACCTGAACTTTTCACTAGCTAGATTAGGATATAGCTTCTATGTAAATATAGATTAAAGCCATTAGTAAACTTTTGTTTTAAATTGCAAACTCTGGCACGTTACAGACTGCCCAAAAGCGGTCGGTCTGGCGTTGGCTCCATTAGCTGCGCCAAGAAGCCCCAGTGGCCAGACCACGAGGCTTCCTGATGCAGCTGAAAAGGAGCGTCGAAATGGCACTCCTTTTTGGCCCCTGGAAGTAGTGCCGCGAGGCGTGAGGCGTGCACTCACGGCGTCACTTCCGCCGTGCCACGTCTGGATGCTGTGCGTCCAAGACGTAAATATGGCAGCGCCCATGTGGACGGGCGCTGCCATTTCATACACACTCCGCATGTCTAGGGAGAGGAGAGGGGCGGTTAGGAAGGTGAGAACCTTCCTAACCATAGCACACCCCTTCCTAACCCTAGGATGCACGGAGCACGTACTAAATGGCGATGTGTAACCCAACTAAGTGTTTGCTGTTTTTTGGAGTCAGTCTTAGTTCTTAGGAGAGCATCGTTAGACAAGAGCACATTTCTGCTACTCTGCTAATTTAAAGCTAGACCCTAACAGTCTTGGCTTTGACATTTTTGATAGTCAATATTTTTATATTTAGCACTTAAGTAAACTTAAATTGCCCCACAGAAAGGAAGAGAAAATAAAAAGCAGACCCCTCTCCCCCCAAAAAAATTTTCTCTGAATGTTGTGCAATAAAATAAAATGAAAATTCATAATAATAATAATAATAATAATAATAATAATAATAATAAAATTTTTATTTTTATACCGCCCTTCCATAGATCAGGGCGGTTGACAGCAAAATATCAAACAACATATACATCAGGGTTACAAATAATTACATACAAACAGAATAAAACCCCCGTTAGCCAGTCCTCTTTGCCACAGAAGAGGAAGGGAGGCCCACTGGACTTTAATCGGGGAATGCAAGCTGAAATAGAAAGGTTTTTAGGTCCTTTCTAAATTGGGCCAGGGAGGTGGCCGAGCGGAGCTCTGTGGGCAGCGTGTTCCAAAGGGCTGGGGCGGCAATGGAAAATGTCTTCCTCGCGGTGGAGGTCAACCTAGCCCCTGGCACCTTAAGTAGTTGCTGCCCAGATATTCTGAGGGTGCGGGACGGAATGTACGGGGAGAGGCGGTCCTTCAGGTATCCTGGGCCCAAGCCATTTATACCATTTATACAAATTCATACCAACCACAACAATTAAATGTGTGTGTGCGTACACACGCACATGCCTGTGTATATAAGAATTTATTATATTGGCTCTCTGGAGTCTTTGGACTACTCTTTTTCATTGGAACTATCGACATTACAAATAACAACTTTATCTGTAATATGTTACTTTGGAGGGACGTGTTAATGATAGCATAGCAACATTAATTTCTTGCTGCTTCTAAAATGTTGCTGGGGGGATTTCTGGACATTTCTGTTTTGGGAAGTATATTGTTAAAATAAAATAAATAAAAAGAAGCTAAATTTGGTGCATTACTAATTTGCTATGCACATTGTCCATTGTTGTTGTGTGCTTTTATGTATATTCCAAATTATGGCAACCCCAGGCTTGCCCTATCATAGGGTTTTCTTGGCAAGATTTGTTCAGAGAAGGCTTGCCATTGCCTTCCTGAGGCTGAGAGCATGTGACTTGCCCAAGGTCATCCAGTGGTTTAATGGCCAAGTGAGCAATCAAAACCTGGTCTGTAGAGTCATAATCCAACACTCAAACCACTACATCATGTTGGCTTACTCCTTTCCAAAGAACAATTCATCTCAGTGACTCAGTTGTAAGAATTAACATGCAACAAATTCCTTTTTTTCAAAATAACATTCTGCATTGTGTTCCCGATAGCCTCTCATGTCAGTGTGATGGCTGTAATGCACCAGGGTTACTGAAGAAGTTACTAACACTGATATGTGTTTAATATTTGCCTTCCAGCATAATTATACAGCTATACTACTGCTTCATAGGACATCAGTATCCATTGATTCAAAACAGCTTTCAGCTGTTACTTTCCTCTGCACACCTCCCACAGTCCCTTCATCCAAACAGCCCTTTGTACCATCTATGTCTGTGACTGATTCATGTTACTCAAGTACAGACAGCAGAGTTAGTTCTTAGGGCCTGACCCTGGAATTGCATGCCTCTTTGTGCTAATGCTGAGAGAGCTTTACCAAGCTGACGTTCTGTTGCTGTGGCACACTGGTGCATTGGATGCTGCCTCTGATCTATGGTTTTGTGTTCCAAGTTTCCACTTACAGAATCTCAGCACAAGCCACAAAAGTAAGGTGATACATTTATATGATCATTTCAGCACTCAGACATGGAATGATTTGGAAAAAAGGAAGCCCCAAACTGTGAAAATCTGTGTTTTCAATTGAAGGAATTTATAGACAGAAAGATGAGAACACACTGGCTTTAACAGGCATGGCAAATAATCCTAGATATGGTTCACTTACAACTCCCATTAATTCCTTTTACATTGCCTTCCCGTGTCGACGTCGTCCTTTCTATTTTTTTTTTTTACAAAGATTTAGCTTCAGTTCACTCGTAAGTAGAGATCTGTTGTGTCATTCCTTTATGCTTTTCCTTTTCAGCTGTCATTTTTGCTCAGAGCATTTCAAAAATACCCAGCAACCCAAAATGTAGCCATCTGCAATGCCATATTCCTTTAAATTAGCACCTGTCAGCATTTGTCACACTTCTTAAATTAGTACCATCCCTCACGGCTGTACCTGCTGCTATTCACTTTTTTGAAGCAGTAGGTATGTGATGGTCTCAGGTAGGCAGCACAACTTGCTTCTTCAAGGCCAGCTGTTGCCCCAAAGACCTGTGTAAATCCTACTCCCTTCTGCCCCCCTATGGTTTCCTTCTTCCTGCATTAGTCACTTAGAATTTGCATGTAAGTAGTTTTTAAAATGGTACATAGGAGAAGTATAGTCAGTGATATTCTACTAAAACAGAGTAGGTAAATGTTTGGTTCTTCAGCTGTCTCAGACTTAGGTGTCCAGAAATGATAGCCAGCATGGCCAATGTTAAGGTATTGTGGCAGTCGTAGGCCAAAACTATTGCCACGCCAGTCCCTGACTAGATTAAGGAAAACACATATCTTCCCAAAGATCAATCTCAGATCATTTTGAGTTCATCTGCCATGAATTTATCTCCCTTGAGCACTTATAAATTCACTTAACCATGATCCAGTGAGTAAAACTGTGGAGTGGAAGCCAAAGACAAGTTCCATGTTCTCTTTGTTTCATAAGGCTGCATATTCCTGAACTCATCTATTTCAAATTATATCTTGATAAACAAGGTTTTAAAAATTACTTCAGCAAGTTCTCCTGCATACAGCAAACTAGGAGATACAGGTGGGTGTTCCAACCTAAACCTCTTATTTGCAAGTTTTTTAGATGGAGAGGAATCTTGTTTCTTTTGTTGACATGGAAATGTGCTGAAATATATAATCAGTGGCCTGCAGTTTATCAGAAACTTCTAGGATTCAAACCAAGAGCATGTCAGTATTTTGCATGTCACAGATGTAGCCCCGGTGCATTTACATTCAAGGGTGTTGAGTGGAAGAATAAGAGACAGTGTTGTTCTCTCAGGGGCTTTTATGGTTCCACCTTGCCAACTCAATGATTCCTCCTGACCTGACTCTCTGTAAACACCTGACCTGTCTCTCTGTAAACACTTCCAGATCACTACTGAACCTGGACCTGGACAAGAATCAATTGAGGGGAAAACTCACAGTCCAAGAAATTGGAAGGAAAACCCATCAGAAAATGGGTGAGCCCCTTCAACTATTAATATTGTTAGACTCCCCCCCAAAAAAAAACTACTGCATATATAATATAGTGTAATGTATAGTACAGATACTTTCTCTGTACACCCGAATAATTTGTTCTTCCGTTACTATTATTATTATTATTATTATTATTATTATCCTGGATTTTTCCCAATTCGGGACTCAAAGAGGTGTTGTTGTTGTTATCTGTCTTTGAGATGAGTTTAGTCCATGGTGACTCCATGAAAGAAAGACCCCTAAGTCATCCTGTCCTTAGCAGTTCTGCTCAGGACCTGCAGATTCATGGCCATGTCTTCCCTGATTGAGTCTATCCATCTAGAGTGTTGTCTTGCTCTCTTCCTATGTCCGCCATCTTACCAAGCAGTTTATAATCAATTAAAACGTGTGAAAAATCCACAAATTACAAAAGGTAAAATAAGATTGTACAAGCAAACGATTAAAACCAAAGTAAAGCATATATCATTAAATATACACACATACATACATACCAATACAACAATTAGCAAGCTCCCAGAACATTATTTGGTGGGATGGGCCTTATATAGCCAATCATCAAATGTTGTCAAAACAGAAAAGTCTTTACTTGTCTATGAAAAAAAAGTGGTGAGGGTGCCAGAGTAATTTATCTTGGAAAGAAGTTCCAGAAAAGGCTTTCTCCTGTGTTTCCACCAAATGTACCTATGAGAGTAGTAGATCAGCAAGAAGGGGCTCTGCAGCAGATCTCCAAGCACAGGTTGGTTCACAAGGAAGAATCTACTCTTTCAAATAACCTGGATCTGAGCTGTATGGAGCCATATAGGTCAAAAGGAGCACTTTGAACTGTGCTCGTAAATGAAGGCAAGCTGTTACAACAAGGGAGTGATGTGATCCATGTAGCCAGCCCCTATTTGCAATCTGGCTATAGCTCTATGGAACAAACACTCTTTCAAATCAGTCCCACACTGAGTGCATTGTAATAATCCAACTAAGACATAACTAAGGTGTGTGTCACCATGGCCAGATCTGATTTCTCAAGGAATGGGTGCAGATGGTGCACAAGATGTAACTGCTCAAATATACACCGTGCCACTGCTGAAACCCGAGCTTTCAGGTAGAGTCCAGAGTTGAGTCCAGGAGCATATCCAAGCTTCAGGCCTGTGTTTTCATGGGCAGTGTAACTCCACCCAACGCAAGTTGGATTTCTGTTTCTTGATCTGTCTTTAAACTGACCAGATGCACTTCTGTCTTGTCGGGATTGTTTCAGTTTGTTCACCCTCATCCAGTCTATTACTGGTTTAGGGCAGGTTTAGTACCAAAACAACTTCCTTGGATTAGGGTGGAAAGAAGTAATAAACATGGGCATCATCTCCATAGTGGTGGCACAAAACCCAAAAACTCTGGACAACTTCTCCCAAATATATACAGTATGTATATGTCTAATAGCATGGGGACAGAACCAAGCCCTGTGGGACTCTACAGGCCAATGACCAAGGGGTCAAGCAGGACTCCCCCAGGACCATCTTCTGGGTTTGCCCCTCCAGAAACAGTGCCCCCCAGCAAGTAAAACAGTGCCCCCCTGGCAAGGCAACACATAAGGATGCTATGGTTGATGGCAGCAAAAGCCACAGAGAGGTTCTGCAAAACCACAGGACACACTACCCCTGTCTAGATCTTGGTGTAGGTTACCTACCAAGGAAACCAAAACCATCTCTGTCCCTTAACCAGGCTGAAACGAGACTTAATATGATCAAGATAAGCCACTTTTTAAAGGGCTTTTTAAATAATGGTTTTATAACAGTCTTCTTCAGGAAAGCTAAGGCATTAGCTTCTTTCTTTACCACATTAGCCAGTCCACATCTCACTTTTTTAATAAGCCAGAAACAGCAAGGACCTGACTTACATGTAGTTGCTCTCAGTGCTCCATGAATCCTGTCAACATCCTGAGGTGCACAAACTGAAAAATATTCATTGTCACTGGGCAAGCAGGTGCCAAAGTTACATCCACTGGCTCTGTATAAATTATACCATCCAGGTCAGAGTGGATTTGAGTGATTTTGTCTGCAAAGTGCCAGATAAGTTGTTTGCAGAGGGCTGTCAAGTGTTCCTGAGTTTTGTCTCTTGGGCCTGTGGACCTCTGACCACCTTAAACAGATCTGCTGGCTGGCTCCTTGCAGATGTAATAGACACAGAGAAGAAATTTGCCTTTGCTGCCTGTATTGTCTCACAGTAGGCTCTTTAATAAGCTTTAACCTGTGTTTGATTGGACCTGCACTGAGTTTTCTGCCAACATCCTTCCAGTCACCTCTTATTTGTTTCATTGCCACCAGCACCCTGGACAACTTTGATTCCCCTTCATGAAAGGAGACATTCAGGAGTTATCGTATTCTCTGGCCTGGCCATTTTTGTGTTCCAGAGGTCAACCAGGACATTACCAGCATTACCTGTTAAGGCAGAAGAAACGTCCCCATCAGGAATCCATCTGGATCCATAAGCCTCATAGGGTAGACCATTTTAATGGATCCCCTACCCTGCAGAGGTTCTGAGTTCCAGCAAGTCTAAACAGTGATCTGTACATGGCAACAGAATTACATTTTTTCCACCCCTGCCTGCTTCTTAGATGGTGAATTATATATAAAGCATCTGAGATAACTATACAAAAATTAAATATAAAACCATGCTTACTCTTAGACTTAATAGTTTATTACAAAATATCTAATATCACTATACATTATACAGAAATTCAAAATAGAACAAGTTCCACTCAGAATCTAACAAGTTAAGATGGAACAAAGCACATTAAGAAAGAAAGAAAAAGAAACTATCATGTCCACTTCTGGGCTCTTCAGTTCAGGAAGGACATTGAGAAACTAGAAAAAGGTGATCAAGATTATCAATTTTTTGGAAACCAGACTCTGTGAAGAATGGCTTAGAAAGATGAATATGTTAAGTTGGTGATAGCAAACCTGAGAGGAGACTGTCATCTTTAAACACCTGAGGGAATGATTGTAGAAGATGGAGTGAACTTATTTCCTGTTGTTCCAGAGACTAGAACACAAACCAATGGATTCAAATTACAAGAAAAAAAATTCTGCATAAATATTGGAATAAGGTCTTTACTGTAACAGCTGTTCAACAGTGGAATAGACTGCCTCATGAGGTGGTGGACTCTCTGGAAATATTTAGACAGATTGGTTGACCATCGCTCAGAAATGTTTTAGTGGTGTATTCCTGATGGAAGGAAGTTGGATCAGATACCTCTTGTGATCCCTTGCAATGCTTGGATTGTATGGAAAGTGAAGAGAATGGGGATTGGGAATTCATACAAATTCAGGGTAAAAATCTTTAATCAGGAGGTGTTGTCAGACATAGACTACACAATATACTTTGCTGTTTGATGCAAAGAAGAAAATGTCACCCCTCTCCATAATATAGAGGCAGATTGAACTGGAAGCTGAATCATTTTTCAGCACTGGCAACTGGATACACCTGCAGTCAACAGGTCTATGGTAGTTGGAATGGACTGTGTGAGACCCACAGCTCTGTCTCTCCAAAAGAGGAATATTAACAGCTGATCCTGCTGTTACTCACTATTTCCCAAGTAAAGTGACATAACTACCACACTGCTCAACCACAGGAACAGCTCAATGCTCAGGTTCTGAGGTCTGTTGAATCTGGCTCACTGAAGCGAATGAGAAGATGTGCAAACCAGCAAGGTAACATTATAGTTCATAGAAAGAAATGCAAGAGAAAAGTCAGTTAGGGTTCATGAATTGAGATAGCTCTCAACGAATGAGAAAGGGAGCACAGACTGAGCAAGTCTAGCAACGAGTTGCTCAAAACTCAAAGGGTAGGGTTTGTGAGGACTGGTATAAGGTGATTGTCTTTGGGGGACCAGCTAACTGGATGTTCAGACAGGATAGTACTTCTTGTCTTCTGTGGAATTCATGCTGTTTCTTCTGCAAGTCCAGCAAATTGGGCATCAAGTTTGACTGAACGTTAATTGTGTGAATGGGTCCAGAGCTGCTTAGGCTGCTATTTGAACAAACAAACAAACAGATACACATAAACCATATTCTCTCCAGTTTGGTGCTCATCGAACTGTACCTGCATGAGTAGCTTATAAAATAAGATATCAGAATGTGACTATTAGAAGCCTCCAGTTCAAGACTCACAGCCTGGTGCCTTACAGATAATTCAGTTTAGTAAAAGAAAAACTGTTGGATATGAGGTCTAGTTCTCTTGTCCCTAAGAACCTAAGGCTTAACAAAATGCAGGAAACAGAAACTATATCAGATTTCTCCATCTTTTTGTATTTGTGTATATGCCTTCAAGTCACCTGTTAACTAATAATGAACATATTTACTTAAGTCTTTATTTCTGTACTTTAGACAGTTATCTGCAAAGTCTCTTTGTTTTCCATTCAATTTTTCTGTTGATTTATCCAATAATTCCATGTATTTCTTAACCACAATTAGTTAGGACTGATTTCAATTTCTTCTGTTAATGCTGGCCTATAGGCCATACTGACAGGAACAAAAACTAACCTGTTTTTTTTTATGATTGAAATCATCATTTGTCGACTGAATTTAAATCTTCCATTAGTCATGAATGTCTGAGGGCAAATTTTATTGTTCAATCTCTGTTTTCCCACAGCTGTCAAATGGGAATTATATTGACATTTCTCATGAGGTTTCTCTAAGGGCAAAACATGATAGCATCACTAAAGCATTCCACAGATTAACAGTTCTTACATAAATTATGATGATCATCAGTAATCTCGAACAAAGCAGCCCAGATGCAAAATGCTGAGCCTACCAGTTATGTGTGACTGCACGAAGATCTATCATTAAATTGTTGCCATAGCATTAACTTTTAAAAATTGCAGTGTTTGCAAGACTAATGTCAGTATATCTATAAATCGCTTGCTTAGTCAACTTAAAAATGCTCACAGAACTTTTCAGGAGTGAATACATCTGTATAAAATTTGCATTGCTACATGCAGCTCTGTAATACAGATAGCTGGAAATGTGAATGCGATAGAAACCCAGTACAGATCTTTTGTGATGTTAAACTTGTCTCCTTCACTCCTGCATTTTCAAAGCTGAAATCTGTGTGAATGTGCTTCTGTGCCTGTGACAATAATAGTTCACAATTTTTCTAATAAAGTACACTGGGAATGAGAACCATATAGCCCTCCAAATGTTGTTGAAATGTCACCAATTCCTCGGTATGTTGGCTAGGGCTGAAGGGTTGCACAGTTCACAGTTCACCATGTTTTAC
Source organism: Sceloporus undulatus (assembly GCF_019175285.1). NCBI lineage: Eukaryota > Metazoa > Chordata > Lepidosauria > Squamata > Phrynosomatidae > Sceloporus > Sceloporus undulatus. The sequence continues at coordinate 77,648,764 of NC_056526.1, read as the reverse complement.
TGCTTGGAGTTTTGAATCATCAGTGATTCAGACTGTGTTGAAGAAATCTATTAATCAGTGATCTATCATTGGAAAATGTGTCAATTTCCAAGCCATCTAACTTTTAGTAATTATTCTGTTGTGATCTGATTAAAGGAGGTTTCATTCAGATGTTTTGACAGTCAATTTGGGATTGCGTCCAGGGCACCTATCACCACTTGTTAGCATACCCTGCACTCCTCAAGCTGGATATGGGGTTTGATAATTAATATCTAGCAATGAGCATATCTTGAAAGGGTACACTGACCTGTGGAGGGTCATGTAAGGAGTCATGCAGGACACCCAGATGGTACTAAAATAAATGCTTATCACTCCCCCCCCCCAGGCTCTTTGCATTTTCTCTTGCAATGGAGAGAAAGGGAGTCCCATCACAAAGGCAGTCAAAGACCACACCTCATGCTATGCTCCTATTCACCCTTCCTGTCTGACTATCCAGGGATTGTCTCAAATTCAATCAATGCATTATCACTCCAAACCTAATGCCATCAGCCATTCTGGATCTCTTTTTTCAGTTCCACGGGGAAACCATCAAGGCCTTTATTACACCACGTGGCAATAACAAGCACCACTCACTCTCTCTGTGGACTTTACTGCACAGCTAAAAATCCAGCTTACTTTTGCTGGTTTGAATCCTAATTCAGGCTGCATCTGGATATCGTCATACTCAAAATGCCGTTGATGCCACTGGCCAGATGCAGCTTGGGTAACTTAGAAGCCACACTCATCCAGCCTCTTTCAAAACCGGGAAACTCCCAGCTTTACAAATCCAGTGGCTGAGCAGAAGTTACCTGGGCTGCACCCAGCTGACAGCATTGGAGGCATTTTGAGTATGATAATATCCAGATGCAGCCCGAATTAGGATTCAAACTGGCAAAGGTAAAACAGGGGTGTTTTTTTTAGCTGTGTGCTAAATTCCTGTGTCACCCTCAGACACTGTCAGAACTATTCTCTATTTTCAGGTCTGATCATTTTCTTTCCAGACGCTACAATGCCAAACACACATACTAGGAAGAAACCTCCATTGAATAATGGAACCTTGTGATGGATATATGCATAAGATTTTACTGTCTATCATTTTAGCTTTTGGTTGATAGATTTTTTTTTTTTAAAAAAAGAGAAGCTTAAATTATTACCGTACTATTCTTTTTTTAAAGGTAACCCTGAACATTTTCTGAAAATTCTCTTTGATTTGACCCACCTATGAAACAGACATAGTGATGACCTGCATTTTATATTATATGTTATTCTAAACTATATGAAAACCTTGTACAGTATCTCAGATTTATATAACCTCAGATGTCCATGCACAATCCCCTGGGTGTGCAATATATCTAATTAATTCCAACAGGGCAGGTAGAAGCTTTGTATAGACAAGTTTCCTCCCTACATTAGGCATGGAACAGAAATTTATATTACCTGAGATATTTTACAAATGTATCCCATGAGTAGTTTGCCATACTGTTAATGAAAGCTCTGGTGAATCTTTCCTGTTTCCCATTAGTGGGAGGAAACTAAAAATGTCAGATTTCTTCTTTTCCCCCTTTTTCTTCTTTCAGATTATATGCAAATAAATGTATATAACAGAAAATGCATATATCTTTAATCAATGGGGGAAATGTGTCAGAAATTATGCAAAAATATATACAATGCCCATTAATTTTCATGTGAGGAAAAAATATCTTGCAGCCTGACACAGAACTTGAAGAAGACATAATTCCACATACCATGAAATGAAATAATAACAAAACACCAGAGATTTTTCAGATCCCTAATAATAACTAATGGATTAAGAGTTAAAGTTTCTCCAGACTATGCTGTGATAAATGATTTTGATAATCTTGTTCCCCTCTTTCTTAAGCCTTTTGTCCAGAAACATGTAAGAAAAAGATGAGTGGGAACGAAAACGCCAGCTCTCTGTAACTCATTAGAGTCTTGAATTAGTCTGCAGGATTTGATTTGATTTGATTTTTTAAAAAGAGGGGGGCTGAGTTAGAATAGAAACACCTTGATAATTTTAGCAGCAGTAGTACTAGGAACCATATTGTGAAAATAATGAAGAAGAATGGGGGTGGTAATGAAATACTGCAGATTAGCAGGTAGAAATACGATGGAATTAGCACAGAGCTTTTTGATTTGATAACACTTAGAAAAAGGTACATATGAGATTGACAATAAAACAGAGCTCTTTCATTGCAAACCTAGTGTGAAAACTAAAACAGGTTGCCAGAAATTTCTCAGTGTCTGTAGTTGCATTTAAAAAGTGATTAATTGTGGTTCTATTATATGTAGGAGTGCCCTAATAGCAAGGTGACATTAAAAATTCAATTTATGTTATATTTTCCTATTATAAATACCTATAAAAGTTACTTTCAGTTATTTAAAAATGAAACAATACAGCAGCACCTGGCAAAGCACAAACCAGCATTTGAACTCTTAATATTCTTTCTCCGATAATCTGAGATCACATCTTTGTAATTATAAAACATGGATAATTAGGATCCAAATGGGAACTAATGGAACTGCATTAAATTTCTTTCTGGGCCTGACCAAAACCAACATGTACACTCTTATGTGTGCCCTGAAATGTTATACACACGGACCAGAGTTCATACAGAGGTGCTGAATATGTTCAGGTAAAGAAATCTGTATAGAATTTGGCCTAAATCCAATTGTTTGTTCCAAAAAGAGTGGAGTCATTAAGTCGATTTGACCTGTTGTTTGTTGTTATGTGCCTACAAGGCAACCCTGACTTATGGAGACCCAGTCACAGGGTTTTCTAAGCAATATTTATTTGAAGGAAGCTGAGAGAATGTGACTCGCCCAATATCACCCAGTGGGTTTCCATGGCTGAGCACGGATTTGAACCCTGGTCTTCTAGAACCCTAGTCCAACATGCAGACCACTGCCCAACACTTGTTTCCTCCATGAAAGATACATTTCATATGAGTAAAGGGCTTATTCTAATGAAGCTAACAATTGGAACTAGGCCTTTGTGACTTCTATTTATGTTTACAAGGGACAATTTGTATAAGAGATAGAAATCCAGAACTAATTCTTTTGTAGGGGGCAAAAGCAAAAAAACTTTGATGGCAGAGGTTTGGTAGCTTGTACCTAAATAACAGAACACAGTTTTATGGGCAAAGTTTTCTTTTGTTTTTTTCCCATAAATATGGGATATGGCCACAATAACACTATTAATCAGTAAAATCTGAAGAGGAAAAAAAGTAATTGTTGCTCTGAGAAAAAAAGTAATTCTTGCTTTGAGCCTTTATTATTATTATCCATAGCTAAGGGGATGGGACTGTTTTGTGGACTGCAATTACTACCCTATACAGAGGGCTTGAATAACACCTGAGATGATTAATTCATGGCAGTGTTGTTTTAAACACTTGGTTACACTAGAACAGCAGGGCAGTGTGACAAAGAGAGCAGTCACATTCCTAGTGAATACCCATTGTGTATCTTAATGGTGAAAAGAGAGTTTCCCAGGCTAGCATCTCAGTTTCATGTGCTGAAAAGCAATTCTGTTGCTGGAAACAGAAGGACTGGCCCAGTAGATTTCCCATAAAATGTTTAGGGGTGGATTTGAGAATGGGAAGTTCTCCCCACAAGGAGATGGCTAGCTAGTGGTAGGTTATAAATATGCACCCTCAGCACTGATATTATGATTTCTTGTCTACTTTGTGATTGAATAAGTTGCGAAGGACCTCCTGCCTCCTCTGAGTTTCACATGAGTGAGGGTCACTAAAACAGGTTGGGAGATGACAAGAAAGAATAAAGTGTTCTTTCAGATAGGGCAGATTCTTCAGGAGGTTGCACTACTTATTGATGTGGAAAGACACACACACACAGACACAGTATTTCCTGTTTTCCCAGACTCTTTTATGGAAATTCCTGGTTCCAGCTAGATTTTATTCTCCCTCCCCAGAAAAGAAAAGAAATTCTTTTTAATTCCAAGACATTTCAAGATGAAAAGGTCTCCTGTTCTTGTCTTCCTTTCTTTTTAATTTCCCCCTTAGAGTTATAGGGCTGTATTGCATCAGTGAAATGGCATTATAGCAGTGTAACAGTAAGGAAAGATCAAAATTTTAAAAAGCACAAAATATGCCCTTCAGACCATAGGATCATCTCAGCAAATCATGTCTCTGATTAAAAAAAAATACACCTTGAGTAAACCTAGTGCAGATCCAAGAAATCTCTACAAACCACACCACAAAAAAGTGAAATGAGTGGATGCAGATGGCACAACAACCTGCAAACCTGACAAAACTGAAAAGACTATATTGTGAGAACATACGCTTCTTTAAATTAATCTGGAATAGCCCAAAGTCCAAGTCCATCATTTGTGCCTCATCTCTTCATTTCCTAGAAGGGATGCAATTGTCTAAGTTTGACGTGAACCCAGACTAATTCGGTTTGCATGTTTACAATTTGGAAGACAGAAATATTTTTCTAAAGGGCCAGAAATGTCAGGGGCAAACATAATCTTTGCAATTCAAATGGGTTTAGATGGAGCAGTGTGTGACTGCACCTACTAAATTAAGAAATTAGTCTAAATCTAAGCACTTTTTTCTGTTTTATTGCAAGTTTGTTTTCCAATGGCATTCTGACAAACCCAAGGTCATTTTGATGACAATGTTAGAGTCATGGGAGCCATGAAATAAGTAAAACACTAAAACGTAATCAGAGCCCTACAGACAACCTTCTGTCGTAAAATATGAAGATTAATAAACTGCAAACCCCCAGGAACAGAAACTACACAAGGCTCAGAAGACAAATCAATGTGTGTCCTGCAACGTGAGGAACATAAAAAGACTCATACCATTAAATTAGTATAATTAAATACAAAAAATATATAAAAAAGCAGGCAAGCCTGTTAATCAGTGGTCCTCCCAGATCTTAAAAACCCAGATGGCAGATCAAGTTGGAGATTACTCACAGGGAAACAGGTTAATTTGGCCGTAGAAAAAGAAAAGATATCAGACAAGGAGAAAGACCGTGGGCAATATAAAAAGTAAAATCAGAGCTAACACCAAGGATAAAAAACCTTGGTTTAATGGAACACTGTTCAGCAGAAAGTGGTACCTGAAGTAAAGGCAGGGCTAGCAAAAGTAGGCTGGTGATGGTTGCTAGTGGTAATGGCAAGAGGTGGGATGATCATTCTAGTGCCATAAAGAGTTACTGAGGAATGGTGACAAGAAAGTGAGACAAATTTATGTCAGATGTCAGAGTGGGAGACAGGTGGAAATAGTCAGTTACAATGGACAATTAGAGGGCAATCAGAAGAGTGATGAAAAGAATAAATAAAATGACAGGTGGTCAAGATAGCTGGTGAAGAAAACCAGCTATCCACTTAGACAGTGGAGTCACTGTATGAGACAAACACATTCTTTTCAGCCACAGATGCTGGTGAAACGTCAGGAATAAACTCTTCTAGAACATGGCCACATAGCCAAAAAATCCACAAGAAACATTCTTTTCTGTTTTCTATAGGAAAATATATTTTCCAAGTGCTTGTGTTCCTAAACTGGATACAGTCAGCCCTTTGTATCTATGGATTCTGCATCCATAGATTCAACCATCCATGGCTTGAATTTTTTAAAAGAAAACTTCCAAAAAACAAAGCTTAATTTTACCATAAATGGCATAACATTTTTTAATATAAGAGACATCATTTTATATCTCATTGTATATAATGAGACTTGAGAATCCATGGATTTTTGTATCCATGGAGGTGGGGGTGTCCTGGAACCAAACTCAGCAGATACAATAGTTGTTTCTCCTGTTTTTTGTTCTGGATGAGGTTTTTCTAACTTGGTACTCCCAAAATGTTTTGCGTGACAACTCCTATCATATTCAATGATTTTCCATGGGCATTTTGAATTATGAGAGTTGTAGCTAAACAAACAAACACAAAAAAAAGTATTGACACCAGGCTGAATTCTAGGACATCACAATTTGGTGATTACCCAGTTTTGGGTCATGGAGGTGATAAATGGTAAAAATGAGAATTGTTTAAAGAAGAAAGAGGTAGAGTGAATTTTGAAACTTAAAACTTTAGTACCAGGGGGTTTGAATGAAGATTTGGAAACACGTCTTATATAAAAAACTGGAATAAATGGCAAAAATAATTCCTGTTAATCTATGTAAAAAATAAGAAATTGTGTTTTAAGAGATGATTTAGGTGCTGTCCCAGTACCATAACTATAATAAATGTACTTCTATTTATTTTATAATTAGTCCCTGAAGAAGGCCAATTTGTGGCAAGGCCGAAATGCCCTGGACTTTTTAAGATAAGACTGTCATGGCTCAGTGCTATGGAATTCAGGAAATTGTAGTTTGTTGTGTCACCAGAGCTCTCTGAGAGTGAAGGCTAAATATCTCACAAAACTACAATTCCCAGAATTTCATAGCATTGAGCCAGGTCTGTTAAAGTGGTGTCAACCTGGATTATTTCAGCAGTGAAGATGCAGCCACAGGCACACTCCTTCACAAATATCCAAATATACTGTCCAGTAGGGAGAAAATTGAACAGTTATACAGTGGGCCCCTTTGTATATGCGGCGGCTCATCCCACCCCCCACGTATGGCAAAAAAGCATAAGCTCAAGCCCCATTTGTTTCAATGGGGGCATTCCCTGCGCGTGGTGCGGCGTGCATGCCATTCATTCTTCTGGGGCTTACTGTCCACGTGACCTGCGTATGGCAAGCCCGCATATGGAGCAGGCTCACTGTAGTTCTGATAAGTTTCAAATCACATTCATAATTCTATTTATATGTAAAGGGTCTAGTAGAGAAATAAAACAGGGTTATTCTTCTTTATTAAAAAAAAATAAACAAACAAGCATCTTTGACTGCAGAATAATCAATGCAAGAAGAAAGAGGTTGTGACTAAGAACAAAAAAAGAGGAAATTACATGTTATGCCTGAATTCTTGGACAGACGAACCAACTAGGAAACACAGAGTATAGATACGCTACCTTTACCAGAAACCTAGCGAAGCACCACATTTCTCTGAGACTTCAGCTGGTGCCCTGAGACTTGGCAACTCTAGTGAGTCCACTCCCTTATGTGGGCTCAGATGCCTAATTGTAATTCCTTTCCTTTAAAGATTCCTTCTTACTGAACAGATGAGAAGGATACTTGTTGTTGCTGTTGTTCTCTGCCTTTAAGTTGTTTCTGGGTTATGGTGACCCTAACTTGAGGTTTTCTGGCTTGAAAGAATGTAACTTGCCTAAGGCCAACAAGTTGGTTTCCACGATTGAGCCTTGATCTCCAGAGTCGTAGCCTAATGCTCAAACCGCTACATCACATTGGGGCTTTGAGAAGGATGTTACCAACAAATATATCACTAAGGTATGACACTCATACGAAGCAGTCACCACTTTAAATAGCAGAAGAAGATTCTTTGGACTTGATTCCAGTTGATAGCACCATTTATGCCCACTGAATTATGTAGGTGTTAATTTAACCATTCAGCAATTAATTTGATGAGTCTACTTGTTATTGGATTTAGGCCATTGACCCCTAAGAGGGACATCTATTTTTGTATTTTTAAAAAATATACAACAGATGAATTATTATATCTGCAAGACTCAAAGAAACAGATGACAAAAATGTGAATAATTTGTTGTTGTGAAATGACTGAGGCAGCCCTGCAGCTCTAGTGCATAATGCTGCCTTTAACAAAAACCCTTTTCATACTCAGGTTCAAAGAGTAAAAAATACCCTTTCTTTAAAAATGGAACTCTGCTTGAAAAAACAAAAATATCCCCCCACTCCCTTGGTGGATAATTAAAAAGAACCTGTTATGCTTTGCAAAAAAGAACTTTTATAAAATACAAAGGGAAAATCACACTTCAGATTAAAAATTCCAATTAATCTATGTAATTATCACTGGGAACCAAGCCTATAAATTTGATTGTGTCCTTCCTCTGTCTTAGAGAATACCAATAAAACAACAGCTCTTATAAACAGAAAAGTGTTGACTTCCAGTAGTAGTTTGTTTCAGGAAGGTCAGAGATTAAGTGCACATTTTTATTCCTCTATAGAAATGGCAATCAAAATGTTCTTTATACTTTGAGTTGTTTGATTGTTCATAGATTTGGCATTGGGCATGACAAGGGAGAGATCTTCTTGTCTCTATTTGCACCTGTTGTACATCATTTGGACAAGTAGTTCTTATCTGTATCTGTATCCACTCTACACCATTCAGAAACTTTTTTCAAATGTTCTCAAATTTTTATATTAGACAACACATTTTAAGGCAACTGAAAGTAATTTTAAAGAATATATTATAGGACACATTTTGTAGAAATTCCACGTCCATTTCCAAAAATGCTCTGCTATCTGACTGGAACATGAGGGCATATATAGATTTCTGACAAAGATGTGAATCTGGAGTTATTTGACACCACTATTCAAGATCCTGTATGATCTTGGAAACTAAGCAGGGCTAATCCACTTTAGAATATTGACAAACTGAAAAGTGGACAACCAAGATGATCAAAGGTCTGAAAACCAACCCTATAAGGAATGAGTTAGGGATATATTTAGCTTGGAAAAGAGGGGAATGAAAGTGATATGACAGCCATAATTAATACTAGTTCGTATTTTGACGGGAGACTTCCTGACTAAACCAGGTGCTGTAGGCTATATTTTTGAGGAATGAAGTAGCAAAACCATTTCTGACTATTCCTTGCCTAAGAAAACCCTGCAAAATTCATGGGGTTGCCACAAGTCAAAAGATGACTTGAAGGCACATACATGTTGGAAAAAGGGGGGAGATAAATATACCCAGTTTTGTGCCTGTGGAAAACCTGGGTCCTATGATTTCTTCAAGATCTGAAGCCTAGCAGGACTCTAATGGGGTACAGAACACAGTGAAGGATCAGGAGAACCAAAGCTTTATTACATGCCCCTCCCTCATGCATAGAGTTAAATCTATGCAAGATAAGGGACAAACTGATATTGATACTCATAACAGAGTTATATCTCTCTTTCCTCAAGGCCACCACAAGTTGGTCTCAGCTATTTTCAAAATTCTACATTTATAGCAGTTTTCACATTGACCATTCGGACAAACATTTTTGACCCTTGTTCATGCATGTTCTGCAAATATCACATAAAAATAATATGCCGGACTGATTTGTTTTTGTTACCTAAGCCCTCATCTATCGTCTTTCTTTCTGTATCAAAACCACAAAGCCCAATTTATCTTGTATATTTTCAGAGTCAGCCTCTATATTTTCAGGTGTGTTCCCCCAAGCTCAGCAACAAGTTTTATGTTAATTTAGGTGAAAGATTATAAAGTCCAAAGTTCGTAGCCACTAGCAAAACTCCATTTCAGATTTTTAGCCCAAGCCGGGGAAAAGGGAACCAATTTACTGGCAGAAGCAGAAAACAACTGTGTAATGATTTCAAGGGATCACTTGATAGTGCAGGAAATTTGAATCCACAAATTGAATTCACTTTGTCCATGGAGCGCTGAGAGGAAAAACAATGGCAGTTTGCCAAGATCTGTGGGATGGGTATGTTCCGCCACTCTGCCCACCCTCTGCCCATTATCCCTCCCTCCTGGGTGCCCCAAATGGGATCGGCAGTGTGTTCCCATTGGTAGCTTCCTAAAGAACTGAGTTAAGGGGGATTTACAATGCCTCCCCCAAAAAATTGGGTCAGAAAAAAACAGAGCAAGTGTGAACTACCCCCTTTTAAAATGGTTTCCAAACCAGTTCAAAAGGTAGTATGAATGAGGCCCTGGAAGTGCAGTTTGCTGTGGCACCAGAATGGATGCAGCCATAGAGATTGCTCTGTTACATTTGCAAACCATTCTAGCCTTACAGATGTTGAGAGATGCAACAGAGCCTCTTCAGAAGATTTCAAATTTCAGACAGGCTCATATGGGAGGAGGAAGTCTTCTAGATATCCTGGCCCCAAGCCATTTAATGATTTTTCAGTCAAAATCAGCACCTTGAATTGAGCTCGGAAGCAATTTAAAAAAAGTATTGGGTTTAAATTCTGCCCAGTAATGGAACAAAAATATCTTTCAATCAGTGGTTTCATGCCACAAAATGGGGCAGTATTTGTACATAATAATCAATTCATCATGAAGGGTATTGTCACACTTTCTCATACAAATACATAATTAAAATTAAGACAGTGAGGCCTTGTATACACCGGCCTTAAAGTTGGGGTGTAACATCCATATGATGCATGCCCTGGTGTGATGCCACATGCTGCACCTCATGGTACATGCCACCACAGTGCTTCTCTGGCACTGCGTCTACATGACGCAGTGCTGAAGGAGCACCATAAAGCCACAGCACCGCAGCTATCGCATCCAGGAAAGGCCATATTGGGGCTGCAGCATGCTGTTGCCACAGCCCCGATCTGGCTGTAAAAGGGGCAGCTAGAGGCTGTCCCTTCAGGGCTGTCTGCACAGCCCCTGAGAAAACAATTAAACACACACTTTCAGAGCAGTAGAGACCTCTCTTTGTTTCAACTTGGAGTTGTCATTTATCTGGTAGTGATAAAAAAAACAGTGAAAAACAGCAAAAAATTACAAAGGGAAGAGAAATTAAAGATTAGGGTTTTGCTTGGAGAGCTGTTTGCATACATCTTAAAGACTAAAAGGATTTTGATGGATTATCACTGTTTAGATTGTTGTCACTCTTACTAATCACACTTTTATTGATTAACTCATTCTTTGATCTTTTCAAGTTCAAACAAAAGTTTATCCCACATCTCTCAGATATACATAAACAGAAATAAATCTATTTAGATTGCACATGGGCACAGGCAAAATAATGATAGTTTTTTTCAAACTGGAGGCAGAAAAACAAAACAAAAAAATCCTTCTTTTAAGCGTAGATATTGTGTGAGAGCTTGTGCTGTTTTAATAATAATAATAATAATAATAATAATAATAATAATAATAATAATTTGTATCCCGCCTCTCCCTCTATTGGATCAAGGCGAGTAACAACAAACATAAGAACAATAAAAATAAAACACAACAAACCACAAGTAAAAGCATAGGAAAACATATAAAATCCAGTTCCCTATTTCCCTCCCACCTTAAAATACCATTAAAAATGACATTTTTTAAAATTTAAAATCCACCAAACTGTGTGCAAAATGCATCACATATAATACAAATCTGACAGCTGAGATACTAGATAGCATATGTGTAATGTAGCTTTCTTGCATAACCCTGCTCCCCTCAAGCAGCAAAGAAGCTCCATGTGGATACTGCTATGTCCACTAAACAGCCATTAAAAGGGACAAGGTCTAGAAGGAGATGGCTGGACATCAGAGACAACCTCTCGTGCCCTTGCAGTTTGCTGGAGAGAGATGTAGAGGAGTGATGGTGACTTTGTTCCTCTACCTCAGTCTGGTGAGTTGCAAGGAGCCAAAAGCCATCTCTGTTGCCCAGTCAATGCCCTCCCCTTACTCTTCCCTTCTGCATCTGTTCAGCTGGCCAAAGCAGAAGTCTCATGGGGCTTGGCTGCTACTTGGAAGTGGTAGTTTTGGATGGAGCATAAGACTGTCTTAGTTGCCTCAGAAGGAGACCGTGGCAACTAGAGAATGACATTTTGTACCCCCATTGAAATTAGGACTCGGTGAATCATGGTCAACATTTGTGGAACACTGATTTCACCACAGCCTGGATATGGATATGTTTATTTTACTTAGATGCATAATACTTGAGTAGGACTTGTGTGCATTCCAAATGTATTGATTCCTATCTAGAACTGAACTTTATGGGAAGGCAGGATTTGCAGCTTTGAAGCCAAGGCATGGTTTGGGTACTTATGAAATATCCCTCTGATCACACAAAACATATATATTGGAATTGTATCAGGATAATAGTGCCGATAATAGTGCCTTTGCTTGGGGTTTATAACATGATGTTGTCCCTGCGGTGTGTGGTTACCATGGTCTCTTTCTGGGGCAAAAACGAGTGTCATTTAGCCACCTGTCTGCACAGCCCCTTAAGTCTGCAAAAGCTCTTTCTTTCAGTCAGTCTCAAAGGTGCTGCAAGATGACTTTACACACTGATTCTACAGACTAACATGGCTTTGAATTCTATGTAATGAATTGTTAGATTTTCATAAGTTATATATTTAATTTTTTAATTGTCCAGCAGTGGCTTTCAGATAGTGGTACACAACTTCAAAGGCCAGCCATTTTCTTTCTCAACCATCTTTTCCCTCCCAAAATGGGCTTTCAAAGAGGGAAGGCTACAGCCTAGCAAGTTCCACTGAGGCTCAGGGGAAGCTCTGGTGG
>NC_056526.1:77581277-77636428 GCF_019175285.1 Sceloporus undulatus | reverse complement strand
CCAGAATGACAGATTATCTTTCACTACAGTGATATCATGCCATGGTGTCTAATATTTTTGGTGCCATCTCTTTGTGTGTGTGTGTGTGTGTGTGCGTGCGTGCGTGCGTGCGTGCGTGCGTGCCAAACAACAAGGGGTGGGGATAATGCCTTGAAATTAGTGGGCAGGCAGTCCCAAATGTTGTGAGTGATACAGTTTTAGTGCAAACAGATGCTGTAATTCCTTTTCCTGAAAGAAAAGAGAGCAACCCTGATTAAACCGTGGGAGAGTAGCCTCTAAGAAACTTCCCCAACTCTTATTCTTGGCACATATTTGCACTTCAGGAAAGTACTTCCTTTTCTGCAGTAAGGAGGTAACAAACTATGCACTGACTTCCAAAGACTTTACATTATTTACTTTGAAGGTGAGCAGGGCATGTGAAACTTGGAGACAGAGCTAACATTGATTCCTGTATCTGTTTCCACTCTCAGATGTCTCTTTCTTATGAAGACAGCTGGAAACCTGAAAAGACTGGAAAGACCTGTACTGTGTGGGTTGTGGAAGAGATCAGAGTCCTATTCAGGGGTAGTAACAGAGCAGTCCATCTCGAAGCAGAGGCATGTGTCCTGACCTTCTCCATAGTAGTGTACCTAAGGAGAATCCAGCACTGCAGGCATGCAGTTTTAATTTTTCTTCCTTGAGGAGGTCTATTATTAATTGGCTATTCAGCTACCCACTCCATAAAATTTATGTTACAATGGGAATAGCACAAACTATAACAGTATATTGTTCCTGAGAAAATTCACCATGTGTCCCTACCTTGTCAACTATTATGAGGCTTGCAGCTAAACACAGGAGAATAAAGGAATCCTGGGCACTGGAATAATCTATGACATTACTTGTCCTTATGATGCTTTGGTTCCAGCCTCATGATACACTCTCTGTTTAGTGTCCCAGCCAGCTAGCCCCTACTGTCCCAGATATGTTATTGGAGGCTGAGATTTGAAGCATAAGCCTATTCTGTGCATTTCCATGGTTGGTGATTACCTGGATTGCTCCCAAAATGGCTAGTTGCTAGCAATAGCACTCAAAAACATTGCTTCATATTTTTATCCCAACTGACTTACTGTAATAGGAACAGGACAGAACAAATAGTGGGGAAATGTGGAAAGGTTAAAAAGGAAACCTCAAGTAAAATTCTGCATTTGAAGCAAAGCAAATGCACGTTAATACCAATAGCAATAGCAAGCACATTTCTATATTGCTGATCAGTGAACCAACACTCCCTAAGCTGTGAAGTCAAATGCTTTCATGGCCGGCACCCATATATTTTTGTGGGTTTTTCAGGCTATGTGTCCATGTTCTAAAAGAGTTTATTCCTGATGTTTTGCCAGTATCTGTGGCTGGCATCTTCAGAGAAGATCTTCATTTCCTAAGCTGTTTACAATGTGTAAGTTCTCATCCATCCATCCATCCATCCATCCATCCCTTTATTTCCTGTCTTTCTCCCAAACTGGCATTCAGGGTGCTTGCAAAAGGCAAAAAGGGTCAATAAAAGCACATGTAGTTAAAAACACACAAAATAAGGATTAAACATTATTAAATTAACAGAATTAAAACCATTTAAAGCTATCTTTAAAACAAAAGTTTCCTCTGGAAGTACCTTGGATTTGAAATAGATGGAAATGTTTCTATAATATATATTATTAAGCTTAGATGAATTAGAAAAAGAATGTACCTCACAACAATATTTTCCTGTTCCCAATGTACAATCAGGTGCTGTACATGTATAGCCAGGCTACATCACATATGTGCAGAAGATTTTTTAAAAATGTTGACACCTTCATTGTTTACTACAAACTTCATAATCAGACCATATGTTCATGCACTTGTTTGTCAGTTGTGTTGTTGTTGTGATTTTTTTTTAGGCAGAGTACTTATAGCTGAATTTCCAGTTCACTCTTCCATCCGTTTAGATGTTGCACACCCTAGGAGCAGCCGGAAACCACACCACAGCCTCTATGAGGGGAGAAAAGCCAGACTTAAAAGAAGCAAAAATAAACCACTCTAGCCCAGACAGTGTGTACCTTCGACAGTGTATATAAGTGCCCCAACATGAGACCAGTCCCAAAGGAGTGCTCCATCTTAACCCTAATCCTAAATTGATGTATAAATGCACCAGTGCAGATGCGCAGTTAATAAGTACAGAGCCGGAGGTCAGGGCAGCAATACAAAAAAGGGAAAATGTAAAACCTCCAGTGGCTGTAAGAACAACATACACAAACCACACAGTCCAAGAAGGGGCATGGGGTCAAGGTGGGTCATGATTGTGCATTGTCAGTGTCTTATTGGACACACCTCTGCCCCAATGCCCTGTACTAGTCGGGGGTTGCAGATGCAATTGTGTGCACAAAGGAGGTGGCCATCCATTGGGATGCCATCTAGGAAGTAGGCTGTCACTGGAGGTATGTTTCTGCAATAATGTGCAGGGATGGTGGTAAGGATATTTTAAAAATTACCCAGCAGTGCAGCTTGATGCTGTACCATGCACTTGTGGTGTGTGTATATGGGCCGCCGTGGGAACAGACGATGTGATCAGCAGGGTCTTGGCCCACTCTCAGAATAAGCAGCTTCATGCCACTCTTTCCTGCCTGTCTACTTGAGGCCATGGTCTTCCATGATGGGAATTCCCAGTGTGCAATAGGACATATGTATACAGTATCATCCACATGCATGTGTAACATGATGAGTAAGAGATGTTATACAGGGGTAGATGAATCTATCAGTTTAGATTCTCTGTTTTTCTATCCTTCAGTTTTATGTCATCTAAAACTTTGAGAAATTGTTGTGAACTAGACTAGGGCTTTGCATGAAAATTCATATCCACAATTCCTGACCCAATTCATTAATGACATCATTTTTATGAACGTGGACATGTTTTCACTTTCACCTTTGTACAGAAAATTCCACCTCAGAAAAACTGAGAGTTCCACTTCAGTATTTGGAGAAGTGCAAGTTTTGAAAAACAATTTATATTAAGTTCATATATTCATTTGAAAGTATGAAAGTGATCTAGACGTGCATGAAAGAAATGAAGAGGTAGCTGTCCCTGGGACTAGATTAACCTTTTTAAAACATTTGCCAAGAAGGTTCGGCAAACCACTTCCAAATTTAGCACACAAAGATGGCAGATTTGCCCATCACTAATGCACATCCTACCTATCTGTATGCCATTATATACAGCAAGTAAAGCATAATATAATTATCCATATACAGCAAGCAAAGCATGGTATAATTATTCTTCACATTTTCAATTTCTCAGCAAACTGATTCTCAGGGCTGTTTTTGACATTGGTGAATAGAGAAATTTTTGATGTGCACTGAGGCATGGAACCATCACTCTACATAAGAAGCCGTGTGTGAATGGGGTGTGATGTGAAGTCCTCTCTTTTGCCATTTTGCCAAGCGCTTCATAATGAAAGCCAAGAAAGACTATTAAAGTTCTACAGACAAAAAAAAAAGTTTTCTTGAGGAAAGTTATGATGAAAGAAGTTATGACCCATCTGCTCCAAACAGTAGATGACATTTTAATGTTACTGTTTAATGATACATTTGATTTCATTTTAGCTTATGTCCCATTTCTTAAATAAGGATGGAAAGGCACCAGAAGACAGAGTGCTACTTTAAATTTTTATATACTTCATATACTCAAACCCTGGAAACAAAGCAGCACAGTACAAAGAGGAAATGTCGTTAAGAGTAATAAAATAAATGCTCTACTGGAAACCTATTGATCTTTAGCAACTCTTGAAGGGAAACCAATGGCTCATAAAATTTTAAAAATAACAAGTTCATATAAGAATTACAGCTTTGAATTCAGGCATGTCTGAGACTTTCCTGATATAAATACTTATTAAAGTTCCCTTTAATATACATAATATCTTTAATATCTAAGTTAGCTTTCAGGATAATGATAGAACTTCATTTAAGAATAGAGATGCTGAAGTAACTAAGTATACTAGCTAAACTACATGACTGGTGTGTTGAAATGCTAATCTCAATATATGATAATCAGAAAAGGGGAAGAACTTGAATTTGCTGGAAACATTGCATTTTCCAGAATGAAGGCATGATCTGTTTTAAACGTTCGCCTTGTACTTTCTTATGGTTTTAAAGAGAAGGAGGGAATTTAAACCCAACAGTGGAGACAACCTCTTTAATATCAATTTAATTAGTGAATAAATATAATTTATTAGGGTCTTGAAAAGAGCAAGAAAGCAGAATGGGCAAGCTGTGAGAAAGGAATAAAGCTATTTAACAATGTCATTTTGAAGATTTTTATATAGCAATTTTCAAACAATATTATGCACACATGGGATATTGGTGATGGTGGTTTAGATTTTTTAGGGTTTTTTAAAAAAAATATTCACATCATATGATTTAATCATGTTGAATACTGTTTAATTATGATGTTACTTATTTGATTTTAAGTTACTGTGCCTTGAACCCAGTTGTTAGTTGAGAGCTGTCTTGAATCCCACTCTAGGAGAGAGGCAACATATAAAATGTATAAACAAATACATTAGATCAGCTAGACTAATTCCCATTGAATTCATGGAAACATAAGTCAACATATGTGAGTCATTGATTCAATAGGACTAAACTGGATTAGTACCAATAAGACCTTATTTGTCCAGAAACAGCAATACATAAACTTGAAAAAAAATGGTGGGAGGATAAGGAAATACAGGCAGTGTGTACACACACATAAGTAATATGCACATGTACACATGTTCACACTTTCATGCTTGTAACAGAAAAGTATCATATAAATATTCAGATCAGTGAAAATTGCCAGGCAAAGAATATCAATGTTAGAATGAGTTTGTTAGGATTGGCCTCTGTTTTAATAGAGAAAGTTCTGGCTCATGTTGTGCTCTGAAGAAAACTACATTTAGACATAATTCTAGGATAGATACATAGTTTGTTGATTCTCTTTCTCTCTGGGGGCTGACACATTCCAGAATTAATGAAGTTTGACATCACTTTAACTGTCATTGATCCATTCTATAGAATTCTGGGATTTGTAGTTTATTGTGGCACTGGGGTGTTCTGACAGACAAGACTAATTTCTCACAACACTACTGATCCAAATTTCCATAACATTGAACCAACACATGTTATGTCAACATATTTTTTTAAGTCTGAAACTCTCCGACTTTGAGAAAGTGCTGGCTGAGTGAGGCTTCAACCTGTTATCAGCATACTGATAACACCCTGCCCCACGTCTCCGAATGATTTCCCCCAGCGGCTTCACATATATGTTGAATGGCATCGGGGACAGGATGGTCCGGATGACCTCTCTCAATGACTTCATGTATATGGTAAACAGCATAGGGGACAACACAGAACCCTGAGAGATCCCACAGGCCAATGGCCAGGGAGTCCAGCAGGAATCTGCCAGCACCAATCTGAATTTGCCCCTCCAGGAAGGAATCCAAGCCCCATACCAGAGAGAAGGCCCAGAAGGATACCATGGTTGATGGTACTGAAAGCCACTGAGATATATCGAAAGCCCCCTGTCCAGTCCTCAGGGTAAGCCATCCACCAAGGTGACCAAGGCTGTCTCTGTTCCATAGCCAGGTCTGAAACCAGATTGAAATGGATCTAGATAATCTGTTTCATTCAGAAACCCCTGAGTTGGGAAGCCACCATACGTTCCAGTACCTTGCCCAAAAATGGTAGGTTGGACACTGGTAGATAATTATCCATTATAGTGGAATTCAGGGATGGCTTTTTTAACAAAAGTCTCACAACTGCCTCTTTTAGGCACGTTAGGACTTTGCCTTGTTGTAAGAAGGCACTGACTACCTTCTTCACCCAATCAGCCAGTCCCCCTCTGGCTTGCTTAAACATTCAAGAAAGCAAAGGATCTAAGACACATGTGGTGGCTTTCACCTCTCCAAGGATCCTATCCACATCATCAGGATCCATTAATGTTGGACAGACAGGTGCCAAGGTTGCATCCACTGGCACTGTATCAACTAAAGCATCCAAGTCACAGCGGATCTGAGCAACTTTATCTGCAAAGTGCCATGCAAATTCTCCATAGCATGCTGCCGTGTAATTTTACACTGGGATATCCAAATTATGGTGGTGTCAAGTGACAGATCCTCAATATGTGTCCTGTAGAACTGTACACTTATACAAAGGATTTATACTGTGGACCCTTGTTATATGCTGGGGTTTGGTTCCAAGATCCCCTGTGTATAACAATATCTGTGTATGCTCAAGTCCCATTAAATATAATGACATAGCAAAATGGTGTCCCTTATAAAAAATGGAAAATCAAGGTTTGATATTTGAAATTTATACTTTCTTTGAACATTTTTCAAACCGTGGATGCTTGAATCTGTGTTTAAAAAATCTGTGTATAGGAAGGGCTGACTGTACAACATATACTAAAGTGTTTCAGGCCATTCTAATCTAGCATAGAATAATGTGCTGTGTTGTTCTTAATTATCCCTATCAAAAGTTTTATTTCCCCTGAATATCAGCAGAATTTAATACTGTGAAGATCACTTTGTGAAATATTGAAAGGCTATTTTAAAAAGGAGAAAATACTGGAGTTCAATGTTAAATGCCATCAATGTCTACTTCAATGGTGTAAAGTGCCACAAGGCAAAACTCAAAAAAGCAGAACAAAATATTTTGACAGGAATTTGGATACCTGTAGACTAAAATGCAAGAGTTGCAGGTGTTCAAACAGAGCAGATGGTACCTCCTTATTGACTTATAAAACAACATACTTATTCAAGGAGGCTCAGCAGAGCCTGGGAGCTGTAATTTATTCACTCTACATTTGCTTTTATATAAACAATGTCAGCTTCTTCAGGAACGCTTATAATTCTGCCTTTTACAAAATAACTCTCCTGGTTGAATCATTTTGGTTGTTTGCAGTTGTCCAATCACTTTCATCTTCTTCAATAGGGTGACTGAAACATTTATGACACTTTATTTATGGGATGAGCAATGGGGAATTAAAGGACAATGCATTTCTCTTGCATCAAAGACTTTCTCTTAGGAGTTTATCCCAGGGCTTAATTAATCGATTTACCTCTATCTGGCTTAAATCTTAATTTGGGTGGCATCCTGATATTATCACAAGGGTTTTGCCATCTAATTTGCCTCCCGAATAAAGCCTGGGTCCATCTCTGCTTCCAGGAGCTCACTGGCGGCCATTTTCTTAACTCAGAAAACTCCTGGATCCAAAAGGAGCCAGAAGGAGTAATCCATAGGATAAGCTCCTAAGAATGTCTAGAAGATTTTCAGTGGTGGAAGAGATTTTTGTGAGTAGATTATTAAAGCTGTGTCACCAATGGCACCAACTTTCCTGATGCTTTAGAAGCGAATTTGCCCTCTGTGATGGTTAGTCCAATCAGGAGAATCAAGGATTTTGCTTTATTAAAAGAAAGGGTTTTAAGTCTCACAACCCGATAAACCAAATGAATGAGAGGCCTGCTCTCACAGCTTTTATACTCAAAAGTTGCAGGTCACTCCTGCAAAGCTCAAGAGTTGGCAAATTTTGATTCAAGCTAATCCTTTTGATAGAAGTTTTGGTTTTCATTCAGGCCAGGCATCAAACTGGTCATCTACAGCTTCCTTTAAGGTAAACAACCCAATCCCAAATTCCTTGCTTTTAGGAAGCCCCTATTAGGGTGAAATGACATACGCTAGGAGTAACCTTTTCTGTGCTGACTTATTTTTGTGGAGGAAAAGTCCCTGAAATTAAGGCCATGTACAGAAGGAAGGGATAAACCTGGTGTATTACCACGGCTGCCAGATCCACAGGGAGGACAAGCAGTCTGCACAATCAACACCCACAATGGGCTGATACCAACAACAGTGTCCACACACCCTGCTGTGCTAAAATGCACTTGTTCAATCAGTTTGCATTGGTGTGCTGTACTGATGGTATTGACAGATGGGCCTCAGACTATGTCAGGTCATTGAACTAGATTATGCTAAATGTTTATTTTAAGAAATGGAGTCCCAAAAATAATATTAACCATATTCTTAGCTTACCCATCTGCCCCTGACTGATCCCAGAATCATACTATTAGCGTCAACAGAATTATTTTTGCATAAGAACTTTGGCTTGTAGTCTTTGTTGCGATTCTCTAGATTTTAGAACAAACTCTTGTACGATTTAGGACTTCTGCAAAATTGCATTGTATAAATCATGCATATGTTGTCATCACACTTTTCCATTTATTTATATTTTTGTTTGAAGATGAAGCATTACCATGGTAGCTGTGAACCATCAGATACCATTGGGGATCCATAGCAAACAGCCTTAGACAGGCAATAAACCTAAAAAAAGTTGGCATATGCTTAATATGCTGCACTGATAAAAGAGAAGATGGGATATACAAGAATAAAAGGAACCAGCAGTTGTGCCTCGAGGAAAGAGGAAGAAAGAGGTACCCAGTCAACATTCTGACCAGCAAGCAAGAAGGGGAGTTCCATACTTTTAACCTCAGACAACTGTCAGATGTA
Organism: Sceloporus undulatus; assembly: GCF_019175285.1. NCBI lineage: Eukaryota > Metazoa > Chordata > Lepidosauria > Squamata > Phrynosomatidae > Sceloporus > Sceloporus undulatus. The sequence goes on along the minus strand of NC_056526.1, from coordinate 77,627,890 downwards.
ATGAAAATGTGTTTCTTATTTTCTGCCTCATCTCAGCAGTGCCTGCTGAAGGCAAGTGGTTTGCCATAAGTGCAGAAAGAAAAGAAAAGAAAAGAAAGAGCTAAGGTTTTATACAGATCCTGGTTATGAAGATGTGAAATATATTAGTATGGTCTGAAATGAGAGTCAGTGATTAATCTGCTTGCTTGAATTGCCCTGTTACCAATGGCAAGTGTCTTATCTGGCACAAGCAACTACTAAAAATAATTTTTAAAATGTATATTTAGGTTTGGAGTAAATGAAATACACTATGCTGTGTAAATTCATGTCTCCTGTGATATTTCCATTTAGCTGAAGCAAAATAGGCTGTGACTCTCCACTGCGAAATGTCAAGAAACGCATTACTTTTCATTTTCAGCCTCCAGGAGAAATATGAACTTTAAATGGATATCTTGCAAACAAATGATATTCTGATGGAATAATTCATTATTCTTTCAGCATTCCGATCTCTACAACAGCACTTGCACCTTTGCTTTTCATGAAGCTCAGCATTATTTCATTCTATTCAGCCACGTTGAATAGGCTAAATGAAATCTATATTGTTGTGTGTCAACAGGTCCAGATTGGCTGCTGACAGGGCTTGATGAGGGCAGGAAAGGAAAATACATACACACATACACACCAATTCAAAATACAAAGCAGGAGGAGGAATTTGATTTCATAGAGTGAGAATAATAACTTAATGTCCCACCTTGTTTAAAAAACAGCAGTCTCAAGATAAGAAAGTTAGTGAAAAATTCCACTGCAATGCACTCACTATAAAGGGCTTTTAAAAAGAAAAATGTAGGTTTATTATGTTGCATTGGAAAAGGAGATTTTTAAAATGTATGTTTAGTCTAACCTGGTATTTAAATGTTATGTTACATTACGACATTAAAATATTTGCTAATGAAAGGGGCAAAGTCTCATCATGAGTTTATTTTCCCAGTTCCTGCGTTGAGCTTGGTGTGGGGTATTATCAGTATGCTGATGACACTCAGATATATTTCTCCATGTCTTGGTCTTCAGCTTCGACTTCAGATGGTGTCTCTCCTCTCAATGACTGTCTTAAAGTGGTAATGGACTGGATGAGGAAAAACAGACTAAAACTGAATCCAGGATAAACAGAGGTACTCACAGTAGGAGCCCCTAATCCAGATATTGTGATATAACCACTGGTCCTGGATGGAGTCACACTCTCCTCCAAGGACTGTGTTCACAGTCTGGGGATGCTTTTTGACTTGTCGCTCCAGATGACAAATCAGGTAAATGCGATGTTCAGGAGAGCTTGCTATCAGCTTCAGCTGATACGCCAACTGCATCCTTTCCTGGACCTGGAAGACCTGGCAACTGGTAACCTCACGACTCAACTTCTGCAATGCTCTCTACATGGGGCTACCCTTGTGCTTAGTCCAAAAACTCCAGTTAGTTCAGAATAAGGCAGCCAGGTTGGTCATGGAAAAATCTAGAAGTGACCATATTACAACTATCTTAAGATCACTTCACTGGCTACCTATTGGTTTCCAGGTGCAGTACATGGTGTTGGTTATAACCCTTAAAGCCCTACATGACTTGGGTCCAACCTATTTACAGGACAACCTCCTTCCGTATAATCCACCCTGTGAACTTTGGTCCTCTGGGAGGAATTTATTGCAACCTATAAAGACTGCAACCACCCAGAAGACCTTTTCCTCCATTGCTCCCAGATTATGGAGTGGCCTGCCATAGGCGAGCCGTCATATTACTAGCTTAGACAGCTTTAAAAAGGCTGTCAAGATGGATCTCTTCCGCCAGACTTTTCCGGAATAGTAATCCCAGCCACACATCTAATACGACTATCCCATCGATTACTCTGTGCCCAATCGCTCATTGCTTATTTTAATTGGATTTTAATTGGAATATTTTAATGTTTTAGGGGAGGGAGGGAAATGGCGATGTTGGGATTTTGTATGAATTTTAATATGTAAGCCGCCTTGATCATCTTTGATAGAGAGGCAGGATATAAATAAAATTTTATTTTTATTTATTATTATTAGAAGGAAATGTGTGCATGATTTTTTTAACAAAACCCTGTGTTACCCGCAATGCTCTGGTGTCCGGAGAGGATATCAAGCCAATGCTCGCTCAGGGGAATTTATACTTAGCTCAAACAGGGAAATTTAGGACTGGGGTAACTCAGTCTTAAAGGATCTTTCCCAGCATTTACAGAGTTCAGATTCACACAGAACTCCAGAGGCATACTCCCAAATGAGCAAAGCAGCACCCACATCCTTGCCTGAGGATGCTCCCTTCATACATTCCATCAGCCCAGGCTTTTTAATTTTTTATTATTTAAAAAAACAAAGGGCTTTTTACAACCCCCATTAAATATTGCTTTTGCCCATTTGGTGGAAAGCATTAACAAAGGAGCTGTACTTACTGGTGGCTAAGCAAGAGAGGGAGAGCTGGAGCTGAAGGGGAGCTGCAGTTTCCCATGTTATCCAAAATGGAAGGGTCCCGAAAGGGTAACCACTATCAATATTCAAATAGGATAATATAATTAGCTCAAATGACAGCTGCAAGGTACAAGAAGGGCTTCAGGTAACTAAAAAGCAGGGGTCAGACCTCTATACAGCTTTTGAGAACTGAACTCCAGAATGCAAGTTTCATTGGTTTTTATTCAGAAACAAAAAGAATCACTAGTCATGCAAGAACACTCATTCACACACATGTTTAGGAACAGCACCAATATATAAGGTGGTAGCTGAGAGTGATTCAGACATTTTAGCTGAGGGTGATAATGTACTGGGTTCAGGAATAGAGCTCTTATTGGATGTCATGGTGAATGAGTCTGGCTCAGCAGGCCGCCTGTGGATCTGGGTTGGTCTGTGTGGGCTGAGGAATCAAAGGAGAAATGGACAGAGTGATTCTTTGAATTCAGCCAAGACCCCCCCCCCATCAATATACCTTGGAATGAGACAATGTCCAGAATATTCTGGAAAAGAAGAATTGACTGCTGGCCTGCAGCTGCTGGAAAGACTTTGTCACTGCCCACAGTGATGGATCTGAAAAGCATACACAATGGAGGTTAAAAGCAACAAGGACAAAAATAAAAACAAAGTGCCCACTTTAATTTCACTCACTGCCAAGGACAACCATCCTCTCTACTTAGTAACCGTTTCTGACCCCCCCCCCCCCCACACACACACTGATTTGAAAAAGGAGATTATATACAGTGTGTGTGTGTGTATCTGTTGACTGAAATGAACTACCCAAAAACATTCTGTTCAGTACTAAAATTAAGTTTCCTGAATACAGAAATAAGGGATAAATATAAGACTTATTCCTATGTGTGCATGTTTGTGCTTGGTGATTTTTAAAAATCTTTGTGCGAAAAAGTATTTCACATATGCATCTTTATCCTCTGAAGTCATGCATATCAGATACTGGTTTGTTTAATTTATTCTATTTTGCCCACCCTTTTTGCCAAGAAAAGGTGCTCAAGGCGGCAAACAATAATAAAATGCAGACTGCAAACAAAATTTAAAGTTTGTCACCCCGTTGGAAATAATTTGGCCTACATTTCAACCATTTTCTGTTGGAAATATTCAACTGCCAATGTAAGCCCCAGGCTTGTTCAGTCTTCTATGTTTTGAACAAAACTTTTGTTTTTCACAGTTAATCTCAATGTTATTTCATGCAATGTTATAAATATTTATTGTGTGAGAAGCACTTAAAAAATGGAATTGTCAGCAAGTAGTCACAAATGGTATCCATATGGTATTTTCAATATTTTATGGTAATATTGGAGTTAGTGTGATAATACCAGCAGGAGTTCCAATGATGGTAGGATAGAAATTTAAAAAAATATTAATGTTAAAGCTACATTCCTGCTGTCCTTTCTTCTCCATTTTTCTTCTCAGTAACTCATGACAAATGTCAGTGCTAATCTTACCCTGCTGAGGCAGAAAATGCTCTCCTAAACAAATGGTAATGCAGAAGCTGTTCATCAGCAAACAGTAAAATGGGCCCCCACCATAGCTTAAGAGAAAGAGAGGAGACTGTATTCATAACTGATTTTAGTAGAAAGAAGGGTGCCATATATACATGTAGCGAAGAATGAGGTTTGGGGTAATAAGTAGGGATATTTTTCTCTTCTATCATCATCATCCTGTTATTTATCTAGAAATGTATGGATATATTCGCCATCACATGGCCAATGCTATGGAAATAGAAATTAGCTTCCTTTCCTATATGGAGAAAAATGTATCTTTCCTTCTGTGAAATTGAACTGATGCTGAAACACTGGGCTACAGCAGTGCAGTGCAGTTGTTCAAGTGTTGGACTAGGATGCTAAAATAGTGAGTTCAAATTGACACTTAGCCATGGAAACCAAAATGCTTAATCCTTTCACCTCTTAGCATCTGCTAGTCTCTGTTGAATGGACGTCTTTGGTTGCTGCATTTCTCCAAAGCATTTCCACCCCATCTGGCCTTTCAAGAATCATTCATAGGACAGTCCCTTCCCCCCACCCCACCCCTGGAAAAGACCAAGACCAAAAGGGAGAGGTTTGGGAATGCTGAGTTGCAAAGTCCAGTCAGGGGTCCTTCTTGTGGGGAAGGAAGAGAGGGGTCAGCCATGTCTTCTTCCTCTCCAGCCAGTCCAAAGGACCTGGCTGGTCTCCTTTCCCCTTGACCATCCTGGGAGAACATCTGCCTTAGGGAAGTCAATCCACCTCTGTGACCTTTCTCTTGCCTTCCACTTTATTTATTATTCTCTTTTCCATAGAGTCGCATGTACTTCTCAAAGTACAATAACCAGAGCATCCAGGTTACCAGCCTAGCTGGGATGTCCATTGAAGGCCATTCCTGAGTGCTAGTGCTCTTGGGGTGAGCCTTCAACTTTCAGAAGCTCCGGCCAGTTAGGACAAGGGCCAAGGATTCTGGGAGTTGAAGTCTGGGGGATGCAAGGCCAGGAATAAACTTGTGCCTCACCCTTCCACTCTGCTCATCAACCAACCTTCCCAGCCAACCTCATTTCCCTTTTCCCAATGTTGCCAATGGAAGTGTCACTTAATCCCTCTTCCAAGGGACAGCTTGGCTTTGGGTGATGCCCAGCCTCTGCCTGGCACCCACTGGCTGACCTGTTTCCATGCCCAGAGATCACCTCACCCATCACCCTTAAGGAGGGGAAGACTGTCTGCTGGGTCAGCAAGGAGAATGGGTTTGCTCCTCCGTAGATGGGAATCTGCCTCCCTCCAGGTGCCCCAGGGCAGAGGGGGTGGGGGATGGCTCTTGGGTACCCAGGGAGGAGCTAGGGAGGGAGGCATGGCTCTTCAGCCCCATATTAAGGTCCTTCTGGAGGTCTGAGGGCATTGCCAACTCAGTCCAGTGGTGAAGGGGAATAAGACCGGCATTGAGGCTGGGACCATGGCAAATGGCAAAAGGCATGGAGAGATGGTTTCTTTTTTAGGCTAGGCCTGATGTAGCTGGACCTGCCTTTCACTCCCTCCGAGGCCAGATGATGTCAGATGACATGGAGGGAGGGTCTTTTGCTTTAGGCTGTATACCAGATTCAAATCACACAGAACTCCAGAGGCAGTTTTCCAAATGGGATTTGGAAAGGGCAGCTTGGAGTATTCTGGCCCTGAGGTCCCCTGTTATCTGGACAGTCCTGAGTGACACCAGGCAACTGTTTGCACATATGCAAGTCACTTCCTCTGAGGCCAAAAATAAGGTACCCAGAGTTGATCATATAGCTGGCCACCTCATTTTGATCACAGAGGGAGCAACATGTCCCAGCATTGTAAATGTCTAACCATGTTGCTCCATGGGGCTCTAGATTATCTGGGAGGATTTGGAGGAAAATGTGAGTTTTTAAAATCCATTGTGAGGGTGGATTCAGTGCTGAAGTGGTTGTACATCATCAGGACAATTCAGACCGGAACCTGGGATTGGGCCCTGTGTTGTCTGGACTGAACACTGTGAGAGTGGGGCTCAGATGTATTATTTGGCCTGTGCAGACATAGCCTATGGCATGAATGATTCTAGTATGTAAAAGAGGTGAGTGATGCATTTGGTAGGACTCTTAGCTGTATGAGAGAGAGAGAGAGACAGAGAGAGAGAGGTTGTCAAGAAGGCACATTTGAAAAGTAGGATGATCTATACCAATCTGAAATAGTGAAGGCCGCACATTGAGTTACCTAAACCTCTTCCTCAGGTTTAAGTGTTCAGAACCAAGACTTCTCAAACTGTTTAGTTATGTTTCATTGCCAGATGTAAACCTTACACAAGGTGACTGTATCCCTCTGCATCAGCAAGAGCCAAACACACATAAAAGCAATTTTGTAGCTTAAAAAATACAGGTGAGGTTGACAAGGAAGGGAGCTGCTGCTGAGTGATAAAATCCTGGCAAATGGGCATAGTAATGGAAATTCTGACAGATCCTTACCCTCTCAACATCCCCTCTGTTATCTATTGCACACTGCATTAAACACGCACATCCCCCCTGATAAACACATCCCACATTAAATCTGATAAAACTTTTACTGACTCAACTAGACAAGGAGCTGAACATGATAAACAAGCTCGTCTATCTGATCCATCAGTTCCTCCAACAGATAAGTAAACAACCGAACATGATACAGTACATCACTGTCATGTGATTAAGGTCACCCTTTCAGGAACTGCTTTCTTCCAAATGAAATCTAAGGTGAAAAAGAAGTTCCAACCACCCTGTGGGTTTTATGCTTCTTTCCTCCCACATCTCTCATTATATTTCCTCTCCTCTGAAACAAGTGCACAAAAATATTGTATTACATGAGCTATAAGACCCTGACAGAAGGCACTAACATCTTCAATGTGGTGTTGTCATGTTTCATGACATTATCTTCATTCTAGTCAGTATAGGGTTTTTTTTTTCATTCATGAAGTTTCTTTAGCCTGCATATATATTAAACTAAATGGGGGGAAGGCAGTGTTACAGAATGCATTCATACACACCTCTGTCTTCTAGTACTGGTCATGTACATTTCCAGTTATATTTCCCTAACAAAAATATTTGTCATTACCAGTGTCTAAATATTGGCGAGGGTGACCACCCACTACCCCCAATAGATGAAGTCCTTCAGGTAGTTAGATGAAAACTAAATGAAAGCACTAACTTACCAGTGTTTATTTAATTTATTATATTAATATTTTTCCTCAATGTGGGTTATACGGCTTGTTGTCCACCCTACATTTTGTTCTGACAACAACACAGTGAGATAAGACAGGCTAGAAAGTCAAACAGCTAAGCAGGGATTTGAACCAAAAAATAGCATTTAAGCCACTGAAGCAAAAGACATACATCAACCACACATGTAGTAAAAAGCAAAAAAAGTCATAAATTGGAACATTAGGATGGAATAATTAATTCAGAAAATTTGAATTAATTTAATAATTATATGTGGTCTTACTTTCCTGGACTAAAGTTCATGCAGACGCTAAGCCCTGGGCATTAAAATGATGCATGTGCCCATGGACGCACAACAGCGCGCAAACAACAGGACTTGAGGTCCCATGTTTTTTCCCACATGTGGGTGAGGGTCTGAAATGGACCCCTGAGTATACAAAGGGTTCACTGTATTAATTCTGGGACAATCCTTGGGATTTACCATGTGTGCACATTCTAAGTGTAATGGTAGGTTAATGGTGGCAAGGCACAAGCCCATTGACACTCAATGACTCTTTGGATTGTGGGAAGGAGATGTACCCCGCCATTTTCTGGTTGTCATTGCAAACGTATTGTGCAAGGAAGTAATAGGCATGTCACTGTACAACCCTCAGGACAGTACTTATGCCATTATAAGTCTTCAAGAGGATTTTGGACTGGTAAGAAGTAGTGGATTTTAAGACAGGTAGACTGAAACTAGTGATACAAAGACATCAGCCAACAATGTAATATTTATGTAGTATCTGCACTACAAGAAATGATCATAACCAGTTTGTTGGCTGACCTGATCCTAAATATGAATGCTATTTTATTTGCATACATCATCATTGTAACTTTATATCTTGCTGCACTGGTGATATGGTAGCCATATTTAAATATCTGATGCCATGCAGAAGATAGAATGAGTTTGTTTTCTGCTGCTCTAGAGATTAGAACATGAATCAATGGATTCAATAGATAGATAGATAGATAGATAGATAGATAGATATAATTGCTCAGCAGTTGAATGGACTGCCTCAGAGGTTAGTAGACTTTCTAAATTTGGAGGACTTTAAACAGATGCGTTTTTGTTGTGCATTTCTGCATGGCAGGGAGTTGGACTAGATGACCTAGTTCCTTCCAGCTCTAATTTCTATGGGTCTATCATTCTACTACTGACTTACCAACATCATGATGTTCTGACTCCATTTCCCAACATAAAAGCTCTACCATATTGAGTTAGAGCAGTATTATTATATTTTCAAGTTTCAGTATGATGTCTGCAAAGAAAAGATCCTGCTTCTGGTCTTATCACACTAAGGCTGTATTGTGCTAGAAAACATATTCACCTGTGGTTATAAAGATAATACAATTCCATCACATTCAGAAACTTCTTTAACCTTCTAACTTAAGTAACCTTCAAAGCTTTTTTTTTAAAAAAAAAGCAAAACTTTGTAGTCACTCAGAAAATGTATATCAAATTTTTTTGCCCAGAGCAAAAGATTTATAGTTGAGCTGTAAAGCCTTGAAAAACAATGTATTTATAATGAAAATGATTGCACAGCCTGAAGTACAGGGGCTCCTCTGAGCATACCAATATAATAAATATATGTGGGCCACGAGAAACAAATTTATTGTGGTTGTTTTCTTTTAATAGATGATGAGTTTGCGCTAAAGCCAAAGTTTGGCCTCTTATTTTTAAACTCAGTGTGTGTTTGTGTAAAAAATGCTGCAGTTAGTAACTGCCCAAAAAAGCAGCAAGAAGGCTTTTGAGAAATAAGAATAAAGACTTAATTCTAGACATTCAAGCTTGGATATTAAAATAAATTTGGCTAGAGCTTGCATTCTTTTGTGAGGTGATTTGGTTTTATTTACAATTTACAAGCTTTGATTTGCTATAAAAGGCAGAGGACAATTTTATTGCTTGGATTAGTTGTGCAAAAATGTGCTTACCTGAAACTATAAACAACTTCTAATGAATAAACATATTGACAAGAATGGGTGGGGAAATGCTAGGATTTAAAAATATGAAATCAATTCCTAGCCTTTATTCTACTCACAACCAATTCTTTATCATGAGCAAAAAGATTAACATAACTGGGATAATACAGTCTCCAAATAGTTTAGGAATCCTAAAATGTGAAATCTCAGATTTTTACATTTTAATTCTTCCATTCTTAAATTACTGATTTTACTGCAATTTTTAGCTAGGATAAAATCTATTTAGCAAAGTGTATGTGCCTTGCAGGCATAGACAAATCTTACAAAGGCCTTTACATGCAGTAAAATCTAGGAGAGTTAAAATAAGAGAGGCTGAGCCCAGTTTTCATTACAGTTAGGAAAAAATATCATGGGTACTTCACAGATGTCAAAAGACAAAAGTATCTTCAGGAGTAGAGCAGTGTCTTTGGGAACATCTGGACTTTTTATATAGCCACTCTGAATTCAAAAGAAGCAGTGATACCACAAACAGATTTTGTGTTGATCCATGTTTCACTTCCTAGAAACCATTTGTGTTTTGTGGTGGGGTGCAATGGTCCTAAGAGGATAATGTCCACCCCTAGCTTCTCATAATTGCCCACCCCTGATCTAGATAGACTGTAGTCTGAATCAGTTATATCTCACTGAATAGGATATTTCTGTTCTGTAGTCACTGAACCTCAGTGTTCCACAAAGAGCAATACCCTGCACTGGAGCCATAAAAGGAGAAAAGGTTAATTTAGAAAGAGTCTGCCCAGAAAAACTGGCTTCCAGGCAACTTTGATCCATGGTGTTTTTACGCTGTATGTCCTGAAGATGCCCAGAAGATGCCCAGAAGCCACTCAGCCAACCAGATGGGGGCAGCTTCAAGCAGATCTTGGGCCATGGCGTTTTGATGCTGCATGTCCCCAGAGCACATGGAAGATGCCCTGGGGTTACACCAGAGTGCCTAAGATGGCCCTTTACCAGCCCAATAGGAAGCTGATCTTTTCTGTTCCTAGTTGGGCTGGCTCTGGGGCAGATTGGGACCGGGCACATCTGTTTGCTACAGCTCCGGAGTGAGCAGCTCCAGTGTGGCTCCAATCCACTCTTTTGGGGCAGTCTGTTTCATCACTTAGAGAAATAGCTGGCTAAATGCTCTTCCTCATTTAATCTCATTCCTAAAACACTATGGGTTCTTCCCATGCTTGCTTTCTTCTGTAAATTTTTTTGTCCATATAACTGTGGCCCAAATCATCATTAATTTTCTTAGAGCTGAAATTATTATAGCACATAAAGTCTGTATTCCTGCTCCCTTTCAATTGTTGGGAAATGTGAGAAATGGTAGATCCCAAAATGGATATTGAGAGATGTCTCAAGCAGAGTAATCAAACTGAAAAGGTAGAAGCTGAACAACAACCACCAACCCACACACTCTACCAGAGAAAGAAGCCATATTATTTTTCTTTGTGAAACATCTAAAGTACTTGCAACAGGTTGCAGCTTTAAGTTGCAGCTTCAGCTGTAGTGAATAGAAAATGTTTGGTTCATTTTTTAAAATGTTCAGTGAGTACATCAATAGATTTCCTAGTCACACTGCAAATGCTTAACCAGATAAAATGCCTTGATTGAGTGACAAGCCTAAATGTAAAACAAATGAAGATTCACAAAAATGCAGATTTTTTTTTTAAGTGCATGTTTGACCGGAGGTCAATCCATGTCCATCCTTAACTTGTGATCATTGTTGTCAGATTTCATATTCCCAACATTTCCTTCCCTCCCTACCTCCTTTCTACCCTTCCTCTCTCCATTTGTTCTGCCAGGTCTCTTCTGCCCTCTGATCTTTCTTGGAAGGTGGGCTGCATTTTGAAGTTGCATTTTCTGCCTGCAAGAGATTCAGTTCAACATATAATGCAGGGATAGACCACAATAAATAATAGCAACATGACAGTTCCATGGAAAATAATGAATGTTCCCACTGCCTTCATAGCCCTGAGTAGGACAGACATACTAGCTCCACAGTGCCATAATTTACAGAATTTTGATAAGGCACCCTATTCTATATTCATTAGATTTTTTTAAAAAAATAAAACCCTACCCATATACAGCACATAGAAAAATTTCAGAACAAATGCACAGTAGCAGCACAATGCATCATGCTTACCTGTGTTCATACAGCGTGAGGTAATTTCATTTCTTTTAATGGGCTGTTTTGTCAAATGTATACATCTTAATTTCTGTAGCATATATAATTATGTTCCATTGTTTTCTTTAAAAGCATATGCTCTCACAAAAAGAAATAACAGGTAATACTGATCATGATATACAGCATAAAACCAGCATAAGCAAATGTCGTGTTTTCATCTCATTATTTCATCAGTGATGCGGAGGAATGGATTCTGAATTTTGCGTTTTGGATTTTCCATCAGCAGATAAAAACTGCTCTGTGCCTGGAGAAGGATGCAAATCTTCCCTTTTCATATTCTTACACCTAAGAAGGAATCGTTTCCTGTTTTTTCTCTCTACAATATTATCGGGAGAGGGGCTGTGAAATTTTCAATTATTTCTTGTGTGTTCTCTTTTGTAAAAATTGTTTTAAAAAAAACTTGCTCTTCATGCAAAAATGTGAGGGTTTTTGTTTTTTGTTTTTGTTTTTTTGTTTTTGCACAGAGAACTGTATTTTGTGGGAATTACACTGTTTTGTATACAAAATGCAAAATTTTATGCAAAGCATTGTTGTACAGTGGGTTCTTCCCTTATGCAGGGAACTTGTTCCACCCCCCCCCCCCCCCCCCATGTAAAGGAAATACCACGAATGCTTGAGTCCCACTGAAAATAATGGGGCTTGTGCACACAGCGTGGCATGGTGCACACCATTGCCATACTGGAGCACAGCTTTTAGCGTAAGCTGAAAGCCATGTATGGTGCACCCATGTACCACCTAACATGCAAACATTTGGAAATAAGAGACATGGCAACAGTAATGGGCAAACTAGGCCCATAGCTTTATTTGTAAGTAATTCAACAATGGAATCAGACCTTCTCAAGTGTGGAAACTTAGAACTAAGGTTATTCCCAGACAATGTCTCCTGCCTATTTCTGAGCAAAACACTCCATCCCAGCGAAACCAAGTTGCTGCTAGCAGGAAAGCTCTATATAATGTATTCCCTAACTTAGCCTCTTAGGATAATGTGATATGCAACACAGCTTCTACTGAGGAAGTCAAATCCTTGGTAAGTTTATCCATGAAGAGATGATCCTTCAGTTACCTTGGTCCTTTATAGGACTTTACAGATCAAAATGGGTATCTTGAATCAAGTTCAGAAATAAAATGGAAGCCAGTGCATTTGGTGTAAGACCAGTGCTGTGTTGTCACCGTTAGATATACATTTTCTACTAACTCTGCTTTGTGAACACTTTGCAAAGGCACTCTTGTGCAGAGAACAAGAAGTAACAAAGGAATTTATTGCACAGCCCCTTGGGACGTGATCGGGGCATAATGAAAGGGAGCAGGATGGGAACAGAATGTGGAGCAAGGGATGCATTTTATCGCACGCCAGAACGCTGTTGCTGGAAGTTCCCATTCCATTCCTGATCTGTCCCAGAGGAGGCGATTTTCAGGAATGCTTCTTAACAGTTCCCGGAAATCGCCTCCTCTGGGACGGATCAGGAATGAAATGGGAACTTCCGGTGGCAGCATTCGGGCATGTGATAAAATGTGTCCCTTGCCCCATTCCGTTCCCATCCCACTCCCTTTCGTCACACCCCAATCATGTCCCAAGGGGCTGTATAATAAACTCCAAAGATGTAACTGAAGCAGCCAAATGCACCTTCCCTAAGATGGAGCATCACTGATACATCTGCTGGAAATGATCAAAGGCACTCCTGCAGCTACATTGCCTTCCAAGAACAATGTTGGGTTCAACCAAAATCCCAAGCAAAGAATATGGTCCTTCAGATAGAAGAAGTGTAAAACATGTAGTAATTCACCCAGAACAGGTTGTATTTCAAGCCCAGGTTCACTCTGTTTTGAAGTTACCCTTCAAAATTAACCCTTAAAACTGAGCAGACAGACACATAAGTCAACTGTCCATTGTTTCCATTGCTTTGGTTAGGAGAACTATATTTCTATATATATTATTTCATATGTCATCCTCTTGACTTTCTTCTTCTTCAGTGATGCAATCTTACACATATGGGAAGAGTGTAGTTTTCATGGATGTATATTGTAAAAATCAGAAAGGGTCATGGGTCATGCTACCAGCAACTGAGCATCTTGAGTATTTTGGCAGTAAGTGACATAGAGTTATAGTAGACGCTTTTATCCATGATGAGAACTATCCTTCCCTCTCACTGGGCACAGCATTTCTATGGATTTCACTGGAAACACAGCTTTACTGATAAAAGCATATTCACATGCCCAGAATATATCTGTTGTCCAGAATATATCTTTGGTTTTGTGCAGAATGATTACTACTAAATGAAACCTGTTCAGGTAAAATGCTTTAGAATTTAAGAGTGCAATCTCATCACTTGAGAGCAATTACTTGCTATTTTCAAATCAATTTTAGATGGCCAAAAGAAAGCAGTGCTCTTCTTCCTAATTCTAGTAATAGAAGGACCTAGTTCTAAGGTGCTTGACTGAGATTTAATGGCTTAAAAGCCTCATTTTGTCTGTTAGCATGAGCAATTGTGTCAGTTGAACCCATCTATGGACAGCGGACAAACTTCACAGCAGGGTCAGTATAAACTGCCATGTCCTTTTCTGCAAAATTGTAGGGATGCCATGTAGAAAGTAGTCTTTCTTTCTTTCTTTCTTTCTTTCTGCACACACACACACCGGAGGGGAGAAGTGAGAGAGAGAGATGGTGGATGATGCTTGAATGTTCTGGGTGGGAAAGAACTGTTTATTTGATAGTGTCTTGATCAAACTGCACCACAAATATAAAAGTGTCATAGCTACAATCGCCAGGAGAAGATTTATCTACATTTACAATTATAACATGCAAATATCCAGGTTCTCTAGTTACATGTATTTCAATAACACAAGACAAACAGCAGTAACATTAAAGGCAAGTATGGCTGGGATGAAGGAAAGCATCTCACAAACAAGAAGCCTGTGGGGAAGGCAAATTCCTGTTATTGCAGGGCAATTTGACCCATTCTGGGAATGAACAAAAGACTGCTAATTTCCTGTATGTCTGAGTGTACTCCAATTTCACTGAATTGAAATGTCATGCACATTCTTTGCCCTCATCTTTTTTCTTCCTTTCTTTCTTTCTTTCTTTTGTACAGGAAGCAAACAAACAAAAAGCACATTCACAATTTTGTTTCAGTACTGCAGCATCTAATCAGAAAGAGGAGTCCAACTAGGCAGATGACATATCCTGTACTTTTTGTCCTGTTCCTTTTAGGTAATAAGATTAGCCCAGAACCAAAAAGCTGGTTCAGATCAATAAGGATTGGTTGTCTTTTACCCATAGTCAGAATTGGCTGAATTGTCTCTACAGTGATTCAGAAGGTGAGGCAGGAGAACAAAAGCATGATCAAAATGCAGAGGGAGTTTTCCCTTCATTATAGCTCACATGGATGAAACATCAACCAGCCATGCTGATATATTAGCACCTTGTTAATAGCCTTGAGGATGTTAATTATTTTGTAACTTGTTGTGTTAAGAGAGGGAGGAAAGGGGGGGAAAAGCGACCTACTAATAATCTTACAAGGCAACAATAGGTACTCCTGATCTGCATCATGTATCTTTTTCCAGAGCTTGGAGATGTTACCTTATCCAGAAGAATCTTGAGGTTTGTAATTAAATGATGTACTAGAGCTGTCTGGCTGAGAATTTGAAACTGTTGTTGTGAGTCCTCAAGCCATTTCTGACTTATGGTGACCCTAAAGTGAATCTATCATGGGGGTTTTGTGCCAAGATTGGTACAGAGTGGGTTTATATGTGCCTTCCTCTGAGACTAACCACATGACTGCACTACACTCTTATAGTGCTACTATTCCACTTTTACTGTTCTGGGTGCCTCCTGTTGCATTTTGAGGTTTGCAGTTCAGTGAGGCTTAAGCGCTCTCTGGTTGAGAATTCTAACTGCAAATCCCAGAATGCAAGAGGAGGCAGCCAGAGCAGGAAAACTGGAATAGCAGCATTATAAGAGTATAGTGTGGTAATCTAGTGAGAGAATGTGACATCAGGCTTTCGCACACATGTGCTTTCTAAATGTTTTTCCACTGCTTAAGTGCTGGTCTGAAAATCTCCAATGTCACACAGTGGATTTCTGTGGCCAAGTGGGGATTTGAATCTTGATCTCCTGGAGTTCTAGAACTTTACCACACAGGCCCCTGGAATGGGCCTGTTGTGTTCTAATAGGGGACATGATGAGAACGGGAGGCGGCATAGAACGCATCTTACCACACAGGGAAAATGCTGCCACCGCTGCCAAACATTCCCATCACGTTCCAGATGCATCCTAGAGGGAGCAATTTTCAGGAACACTTGAGAAGCGTTCCTGAAAATCGCCCCCTGAGGAATAAATCTGGAATGTGATGGGAATGTCTGATGGCGGCAGCATTTTCCCTGTGTGGTAAGATGCATTCTATGCCACCTCCTGTTCTCATCACGTCCCCTGTTAGAACATGACAGGCCCGTTCCAGGGCCTGTGCGGTAAAGTCCCTAGTCTAGAATTCAAACTACTGCACCATGCTGGCTCTCTATCTTTGTTACCTTACATATATTCCATCGTACAACTGGATGGGGTGCCATCATTTTTTAAAAAAAAAACAAAAACATTTCAACCATTTTAAAACAATTTCATGGATTCAAATTGTGTTCACCATGGATTAGTATAACCCCAGATTATTGGTGCTTGGATTGCATCAGGAGTCCACTCCAACTGCCACTGCTTTGGCCTCAGAGAGAGAGTGGAAGAGGCAGTATCAGATGGTCTTAATCTCCCCCACTGCCACTCCCTTTTCCTTGTGAGTTGTGTCTTTTTAGACTGTAAACCTGAGGGCAGGGATATTTTTTCTTGTAGTTTTTCTTGTAAAGCACCGCATACAGTGATAGTGCTATTTTTAAATAAATAAATAAATTGTTGTTAATTGATTAATATTTACATCAGTTAAAGCTTGCAGCCCTGTTGAAGCTCAAATCTGTTTTCTTCCTTGGTATTGTAAAGGAAAGGAATGCTTAACACTGCTATCTCAGTGCAGAAATTATTCAAGTGCAGTTTTCTGAGGTGAGGAGGAATGCAATTCAGCAGACTCCATTCATTAGAAAGCCATCCTGTTAGATTATGTACTAGGGAGAAACAATAAAACCCCAATTAACTGGGGTTATAATTGAGCTACTTGCTTTTTCTCCTCTAAAGTATTGGTCACCATCTCAGAAATAAGTGATATTGAAGAAGAACCTACTATTGTAGCTGGAATATTGCCACTTAGTTACACCATTTTGGCATGGCATATTTTATCAAGGGAAGCAAATTCCATTGTACGTCTCTAATGTGCTTAGAACCAGCTATAAAAGTGCCCCTTTATAGGAAGTTCTAGAGGCTCTTGTGGTGATAATATCCAACCTTGGCTCTTAACATATGGGAGTATAAAAGACAATTACACCGCCAATAACCTCCAACATTTCAGAGGTTAATGGTGCACAATGAGGCCCACAGAAGACCATGTAACATAATCAGAAGCAAACTTTAAAGAATATTAGCAATTTCTTGGTACCTGTAGCCCCCATGACATATGACCCACCATCTCAAACATTGCCCATTACCAATTGTGTCCAGAGAAATGCATCCCATTTTCTTATCTTAGCAATCACAGAAAGACAGCAAAAACAAGTATAGTGCTTCTATGTGATGAAAGCTTAGACAATAACCCTATGTATTACACTGTACTGAGCCAGTGTTGCACATTAGTTAGATATATGTGGATCTATATAGTTCAGGTTTATTGAGTTCCTTTGATTTCTGCCTTGAAACTCATTCTGTTCCAGTTTCATACAATGGAAAAGAATTCACATAGAAATATAAAAATATATAAAATTAATATATTAAAATATATATATATATATTAAAAATATATACACATACACACACACACACACACACACACATTTTAAAATGTGTGAATTTTTGTTCTTATGTGACCAGTGATGTATACATTTTAGAACTGTAAACAATTTTGTTTGTTGTGTGCCTTCAACTTGCTTCCAACTTCTGCCAACCCTAGCATGGCGTTTTCTTGGCAAGATATGTTCAGAAAGGCTTTTCCTTTGCCTTCCTCTGAGGCTGAGGGAGTGACATGCCCTCCTCTGGACAAGCTGAAACTTCTGTCTTTCACACTTATTTTAGTGAAGTTAGCAGACTGGCTGCAAAGCAAAGCACTCTGCTGACTAGGTGGAAGCTGCAGCCATGTGCCCTTTCGATTTGAAGTCCCACCTTTCACTGTAAAAGATTGATGGTAGAAAAGTGAGCCACACATATGCTACCTCTCGAGGGCCTGTGGTTAATCTCTACATCCTGCCCTACAGCTCCCTTGATGTTATCATGGGCCATGTGTACAAAATGTTAGCTTCAGATTGGTTCAGCTTTGCTTCCTGTCTCTCAAAGTGGAAAAAAATATCTTCATATTAAAAAGAAGTGGCAGTGTAGCTTGAATCCAGCAAGCATATCACTTTACTGTGTGTCAGCCAGGAACCAGCCAGTATTTCTAGGGCAAAGAATGACAACAAGAAGGACTACAGTAGGGAAGAAAGGAGAGTGGGAAGCACTGGAGGCTGGTGGCTTCCATATCAGTGGAATAATGAATGTCTTCTGAGTTTAATAAAAAAAAATCAAAGGAGCTATCTGACGCGCTAAGCTCTGTCCTCCAAGAGATGGGAAGCAACCTGGATACAGCCTATAAAGTTAAGGCCAAAATGCAGAGTTGTTTCACTGACCCACAGACATGGGCACCACAATCCTCCACAAGAAGGGAAGGAGAGAAGAAGTACTTTCCTGTGGGGTCATCAAACATGGTAGTGTTTCTGAGGAACACATCTAACTAAGAGCTGAGAGCTGGCAACAAGGGAGAGGAGAAAGCTAAGTCGAACGCGTTTAGGGATCTCCTCCAGGAACATGTAGAGATCTCTATACACACAAAAGTAGGAGGTTCCTGCTCAGTGGCATACCTACCATATTTGACACCCACTGAGTATCATTTTTTTTAACAACCTCCCCCCAAAAAACTACTTTCAGTAACAATCATGAAATGAAACTAATAATCCTTTTTTTTTTTTTTTTTTTTTTGCCAGCAGCCTATGAAGAAATGAGCACTGGTAGCAGAAAGAGCCAACTCCAAGGCACCTACGCGCCACTACTGACCATCTCTTTAGGAGTGCTAGAGCCTCCAAAGAGACAGGCAACAGCAGCAGCGAGTAGGAGGACACCAACTCCAAGTTTCAGCACTGCTACTGCCCATCTGTTCAGGGCACAGGCAGCCTTTGAAGGACAGGCAGTAGCAACAGCTGGAAGGGGGATTGCCAACTCCATGTTTCTGCTTACTTCCCATCTCTTCAAGTGTAGTTGACCCAGAAGAGACAGGAAGGGCAACAGCAGGAGTAGGGGCACCAACTCAGAGTTTCTACTGTCACTACTGCCCACCTCTTCGGGGCATTGGTGGCCTTCAAAACACATGAGCAGTAGCAACAGGCGAGTATGTGTGTGTGTAGGTAATTCCATATTTCTGCCACCTCACTCTGTGCTGCCTCCCTTTCCCACCCACTTGGCAGGCTTTTCTGGTTCTGGAAGGGATGCTGGATGGGGAGACGGGGGAAAGGAAGGTTCGGTGGAAAGAGAAGGGGAAGCTTACCTTCTCTTAGCAAGCATCTCCTTTCTCTGCCCACTGACCTGCACCTCAACACATGCCTTTGACATTTGGGAAGCACTGGCGTAATCCCACTTAGGGTCTCACCTGGTGCAGATCACACCTCTACACCCACCTAGTGATGCCCCGCTCCTGCTACATAATAGCAAAATGCAAAATATTATCATTGTTCGTTTCTCTTGGTTGTATGCTTTGCACTAAGGACTTTATCAGGCTGGCAAAAAGATGGGAGAATAGCAGTATGCTCCAGTCAATTCACACAATAACACAAAGATTATCACACCCAATCATGCAACATTGCGATTATCGCATTATTATCCCATATACAAGGGGCATTCTAGCACTTGCTTTTATTCACAGGATTTCCCATGAATAAAAAGCAATACTGAATGCTCTTTGTATATGGGATAATAAGCGATAATGTAATGTTGCATGATGTTGTGTGATAATCTTCATGTTTGTACGATATTGACAGGAGCATACCGATATGCTCCTGTCTTTTTTGCCAGCCTGTAAAGGTCCCAGGTTTTTAAAAGAATACCAAAGGCAGGGGGGCTTGCTATCAGACAGCTCATGATGTGCACCTTTAGAAATCACAGCTCTGCCTCCTCAGTTTTTCAGTCTGGATCTTGGATGACAGACGGAAGCCAGATGAACTTTTTAATAACTCCATATTATGGATTGGTCTTATATGAAGCAATAGCTCTTTCAGGACAATCATGGTGCATTATCTCAAACATCTGCTCACTGATGTCCTCATGCTGTGTATCTAAAAGAATTACAATACATTATGTCAACACTTTGCCTTATTAATGTTTGATGAGGCATTAGTTTCTCTCCCTGTGCCAGAAAATTTCAGGAAGAAGAGTTCTCTAAAGTACCACAGGGGAGATCCATGGAAATACTGTAGAATAAAAGAAACAACTTTTGATCCCATGTATGTGTCTTGCATGTGTGTGTGTGTGTGTGTGTGTACGTGTGTGTATAGCTGGAGTAGCTAGTAAAAGGTGTAAGTTCTCCACACTGATTTCCTTGTTACTTTTAACTTTTTAGATCTAAAAATCTATGCCAAAAGCTAAGTCTATCAAAGTCAAAAGAAAGACACTACAGTGATTAAAAATGAGAATCACAGCACCACAAGTCTTAATGGTTTAGACACAATTAAGAAAGACACATATTGATAAGATATATTCAAATTAGCATCCCAGCTCATCTTACAATAAAATAAGAAAAGGGAGAATTAACTTTTCTATGCCCCTAATGCCCCACAGCCATATTGCAGCACATATGGTATTTAATCTTATATTGATCACAACAGAACAGTGATATGCTATTCTCAGCCACAGTAGGATTAAGATAAGGTTGCTCACCTCTGAGCAGTTGTTTGCTTTCATCAGACTCCTTCAAAGGCATATGTTTGCACATACCATCAAATGTATTTACATGGCTCTGCTATGATGTTCTTGATTGAATCTGCTATCATGCTCTTTACTGAAAACCATTCATAGTCAATGTTACTTTCAGAATGTCACATGTATCTATACAAAGAGATTATGTGCATCAAACTGATCAATGTGAAAAACAAAAAGGTCTTTCCAGTTTGCACCGCCAAAAAATCTACAAAAATTAACGAGCTTTTACAAACTACCTTGATATGTTACTTATTTCAAATAACTAAACAATACACAGCATAGAGAAAAATGGTAGGTGAAAAGGCATCTGGTGCTAAAGGCCCCTGACCACTTGGAACAGCTCTGCTGGATGACACTGTGCAGAGGCAATTGTGGCAGAGAAGTGTAACTTCTTTGGTGCATCCTTTGCCCCACCATAGACCTTCCAATGGGCCTTAGCCCATGTTCGGTTGGACTCAGTTGAAGTCTTCTGCCATCATTGCTCTAGTCTCCATCCCACTCATTTTATCACCACTAGCTCCCTAGTAAACCAGAGAGGATGTTTGGCTCCACTTCGTGGGAGGGGACGCTTAGGAGCAATCATGTCCACTGCCCTGGCCATTTCCCTATTCCAGAGATCAGCCAGGATTTTGACAGGATCACCTGCCAAGGCAAAAGGAAACTCCTCAAGAGCCATCAGGAATCCATCTGCCTCCTAAAGCAGACCATCTTAATCACCCACCACCCCTGCAAAGGCTCTGATTCCCAGTGAGTCTAAATCTTACCTGACCTGGGGGTTGTCTGCATAGGCCAAATGGAGTGGCTTACCCCCACCCTCATGTTGTCTAGTTTAGATGACATAGACCAAAATACCTGTAACAGAATCAGGTCTGATCCTGCCTGTGCAGACACAGATCCAGATGCTCCAGTTTGACCCTGGTATAAAGAGCCTTTCCCTGGGATAAAATAGCCCTGGTTTTCTGTGCAGTTTCTATTTGTCATAAGATGATTGTATTATTCATTTTCAGATCATTTTACACTATGTAAAAAAAATAAGTGGAAGGCTCAATAAAAAATTGTTGCTGTTACAAAGAAGTGTTTCTGTTACAAAGACAAAATGACTTGTAAGATAAAATTGGCTGCATCTGCACTGCAGAAATGATCCAGTTTGACACCACTTTAACTGGTGTATTTTGGTTTTGCGTTTTTGAATTCTGGGAACTGTAGGTTTGTAAGACATTTAGCCTTCTCTGTCGGAGAGCTCTGGTGCCAGAAGAAACTATGATTATCAGAATTCCATAGCATTGAGTCTTTTCAATTAAAGCAGTATAAAACTGGATTATTTCTGCAGTGCAGATACAGCCTTGGACAGATATTGTATGAGGGAAGAATGAAATCTTACAACAAACATGGCCTTTTCACTGAAATCTTGGGTTATTTGTCTACTTCTTTTCTCTCTATGAGGTTAGTATTGCACTGGTTTATGTCTTTTTACTGCTGCTTCACTTTATTGGCTGGGGACATGGAGATGGAGGAGGTTGAAACCTGCAGCTGCCATTTTGAAAAGCAACATCTCCATGCCATTCATAACATAATATTCCATCAGATAACTTTAGCTGAATCCTACCTAGGACAAACCACTGAATTATTATAAGTGAATGACTATCACACTCTTGATGCTAAAAAAAAGGTTTTCATTTTAGTTGTATACATTCTGATTCCTAACCATTTTTTTTATTTTATTTCATAGAATTTGGTTATTAATCTTATTTTTGGTAATGTTTGGTTGTTAATGAAACAATAGACTAATATGTGCTAACAGCTGTGGGGCTGCTAAGAGAGGAATACTGTTAATCTGTTTCTAAAAATAAGCCTTCATACTGTGGAAGAAGATTGAAAGCCATATGGGGAATACAGAAAAAGCAGCCAAATTTTGCTGGCTACACAAAAAAGACATTGATATACAATAACAAATCTTTCCAAAGTTCATCAACCTTTCTATTTCAATTTCATTTCTGAGAGAGGCGCTCCATCTGGTGTCATTTACGTAAATGTTTAACTGCATTAGACGATCTTCTTGAACTTGTTTTTAAACTGATTTAAAGGGATTTTTGTTAAAAAAAAAAAGCTCCATCATGCCCAATTTAAAAGAAATCCATCGTGCTCAATTTAAAATAAAAACCTAAGCAAAAACAGTTCTGTATGTCCATAGTTTCATAGTCTATGTTATCCAAGAGTGACTGGTTAGTAGATTTTGATGTCAAAGCAAGACCTGTGTTGGTGGATGAAGAGACAGTCATCAAAGATGCATCCAGAAAGATTTTGCCTCTATTGACCAGCGCCAGCTTAACATATTTTCCTGCCCCCCACATCAAGTTTGTGTGGTGTGCATTCAAATCATTTCTAATGTATACTACTAAGAGGAATCTCACATGGGGTTTTCTTGGAAAGATTTGTTCAGAGGTAGTTTGCCATTGGTTTCCTCTGTGGCTGAGTAAGTGTTTAACAAAGGCTGGTTAAGTTAAATTATTTTGACACAGGAAGCAGAATATTCCACAAACTCCCATTCCAACCCCTGGCAGTATAATAATAAATGCAATAGTGAACTATTTTCTGCCCTTTCCATGAAGACAGATCAAGGAATGGGGACTCTGTCAGTGCTGGATGTGGTTACACCTCCAGTGAAATCAGGCTTCCAGCTTGCCATTTTCCTGGACTCAGCTCTGAGCCTGGATGCCCAGGTTTCAGAGCATATTTGCAGAAGTAAAACTGGTGCTGCAGCACCCTTTCCTTGAAATGTCAGCACAGCTAACACGTTTCTTGGTTGCATCCCGTTTTGACTATTGTTAATGCACTTTATGTGGGGCTGCCATTGGAAACTGTTCAGAAACTTCAAAATGTTATGGCAAGAATGCTGACTGTGGTGACTTACAGGGAGCATATAATTATTTTGTTAAAACAGCTTCACTGGCTGTGGATTCATTCCCAGGCATAATTCAAAGAGCTGGCCATGACCTATAAATCCATATTCAGCTTAGGTCCAGACTGTCTGAAAGACTCTGAGGCTAAACAGACTGGCTTGAATCGCTGGCGTGGGAACATGGTATTTGGACAATGCACACCTCAATGTCATTCCCATGCCATTGCCTTCTCAACCGCAATGGCACTCTTTTGGCCAGATGATGCACACCAAAAGGAGTGCTGGAAAGTGCCGCTTCCATGCCAAATGTGCCTTTTTGCGGCTCTAAAAGGAGTGGCATTTTGCTGTTTCTTTTAGAGTTGGCAAAGTGTTGGATCAGGGTCGCAGCATGCAGTTGCTGCGGCCCCGATCCGGCACTGAAAGGGGCAGTGCAGAACCGTTCCTTTGCGGTGGTCTGTTTTCCCCTTCCATCTCCCTCTATGAGTCTGCCAGAGTTTTAAGGTCCACAGAGAAGGGCTTTCTCTCATTCCCACTACCATCACAGGCTCGCTTGGTAAGGATATGAGAGAAAGCTTTCTCAGTGGCTGTTCTCACCCTCTGGAATTCTCTTCTGTGGGAGACCAGGCCACCTTTCTCTCTGCTCTCCTATCACCAGCAGACAAAGATCTTTTTCTTTAAGCAGGATCTTAATATGTAACCACTCAGAGGGAGGCTACTTAATGCTGGGGGCTGCTTTATTTTTAACTCTTGTATGCCTTTTAAATGAGTTTATTGGGCTAGGATTCTGGAGACCAGAGTTCAGTTCCACTTGGACATGAAACCCACTTGGTGACACATGCGCTCAGCCTCAAGGGAAGGCATTGGCAAACCTCCTCTGAACAAAACCTGCCAAGAAAACCCAATGATAGGTTCACCTTAGGGTCATCATAAGTTGGAAACAACTTTAAGGAGACACACAACATACATGCAAACTGTTTTAATGTGATGATTTTTAACAGTTTTTAAAATCTTATTGTTAGGTTTTCATTGATTCTTTTTGTGAGCTGCCTTGGATTCCACGCCTGAGAAAGGCAGAATATAAATGAAATGAAATGAAATGAAATGAATAATGCCACCTGGTTCTACCTAAGGTAAGTATTGCTCAGAAAACAGCATTTTGAACAAGAAGACTTTCATCAAAGATCTTCTACAAGCTTGCTACTCCAAGGTTACACTTTGTAAACCAGTTAGGGAGTGCTTAAGTGCACTGATAAGTGGTATACAAATGTACTCGCTATTGCTATTGCTATTGCAAGGTTGTGTGAGGCAGGGAATTTAGTGCTCTAGACCTATGACTAGTAGCAGTTGGTGGCTTTCCTGTCAAGGAAATTATCCAAGTTGCTGAACTTAATTTCGGGATAGAGTTCAGCCTTGGATACCATCTTTAAAGTCTCAATGCAAATGTGAATTCTCCCTCCCCACTGAAATAAGAGTGAGTGGATGCCATTGCCTATAACTCTGGCTATGCTGGCTGCAGGCACTCTGGCTGTCACAGTCCCAAAAAACATTTAAATTTCGTATCTAAAAATGAGCCTTGTTTTGAATTTATGAATGAAGTCTAATTAAAATTATTCCAGCTGAGTTTCCCCATTTCTCATAATGTTTCCTTCAATATATCTATTCAGTGACAATTCCATTTCTTGGAGAAAAGAGTGAATCACCAGTGTAAAAATGTTGATTTTCATTGTGTATGTTTTTTCCTCAAAGGGTGGGAGAGATTCTCCATACAGTTTAGAATTAATAGATGCTTTTTAAACCAAACTGATAAGATATTCACATTGGTAACACAACACTTAACAAGACAAAAGATGTTCCTGAGGTTCAAGTTATTAAAAATAACAAGTAGTTTATCCAAATAGATTTTCCACAGGCTTTTCAACTTTGTATGCTTTGAAATAAACTTTGTGCGCTTTGAAATAATCTTTGTACAGGATTTGCTTTGAAAAGGTGTTTCTAATGGATGTTGGGGATTCTTTCTTTCTTTTCTTCTTTCTTTCTCTTTTTTATTGCTTGAATCAATTATCTTGGGCTCATTATTTGTAGGTGTCTTCAGAGATGAATACCTTAGTTCACAAGAGATAATAAACACATTCAGGTCTTCTGAATACTTCAGAAACACAGCACTATATCTATGAATTATCTTTAACTTTATGGGATTTATTCAACTTCTTTTGGATTTATATCAGCTCATAAGGATACTAGTGTATTTCTATTGGGTTAACTTTGGAGGTAGATAATTGGGAAACCAATTAACGTTTACAAAATTAGAGCCTTTCATCTGATCATTCCAGGAGGAAACACTGGTAGAATTCACAGGATCTTAATTTTAACACACTCTGTTAATACAATTCATTTCCATTCTTTTTTATGAGAAAAATCGCATTCTCCAATAAGGAGCAATCCCACCCTCTACTTATATGTAGTTATTAAAATGAAATACTGGATTTAATCACGATTTCATTAAGTAAAGTTCTTCCCATTAATCTTATATGTTTACAACATCCAGAGACCTTAATTAATAGAAAATATCTAAGTAACATGATTAGCTCATCATTAAAATTCTAATCCTCTAAAATTATGTACTGTATCAGATCTTTGATCCTATCTTTGACACTCAAAAGCAGAATATGCACTCATATTCCACCCACACATTTCTTTCTTTTTCTTTCACATAATGATAGAGTTGGGATTACAGTCTTGGGCCATCTAATCTAACCCTCTGGTATGCGGCAATACACACTGAAAGCACACCTGACAGAATGTCATCCATTCTCTGAAGATCTCCAAAAGTCACGGCCTATCTATATTGTAGCACATGGCTGATATACTTCTTTGTGCTGTTAGAGTGGATGTGTATTTACAAGAGGCAGCAAAAGCAGAAAAGTATTCTCCCTATACTGATCCACTTCCCTCAATGTACGATAACAGTGACGAGATGCTGAGTACAACCATATCTCCCCAAACACTGATAGGCTGCAGAAGAGTGCCAAGGCTCATTCCATATGCTCTTAAGCATGGAGGCAGCCTCTTTTCTCAGGTGTAAAAGCTACTCTTTCATCCCTTGATGTTCAAGAGTAGCTGTAATATGCTGTGCATAACTCTCCAGACGATTAATATCTTGGGGATGGAAGCTGCATCCTTGCAATTTGACTGCTGTTGCTCATCAGGGTGGAGGCCTTGTGGAAAGAGGTACAGAATAGTAGGGACACAATTCTCCATTACTTTTCTTCTTGAGGGAAGTAACAAATAATTTTAGCAATGTCAGGAATAAACTCTTCTAGAATATGGCCACATAGCCCAAAAAACCCTCAAAAACTAAGGATGCCAGCCATGAAAGCCTTCGACTTCACAGTTTTAGCAACATTCTTTCCAGTGTAACAAGTCTTTGAAAACTGCAGTTTTTGAAGACTTCTCACAATTTAGGACTTATTCTTTGCAAAGGTTGCATGGTTCCCCACTCCCCAGAAATCTGCATTTTCCACACAGGAAACAGATTATATTTTGCACGCAGAAAGTTCTGTTTCATTTACATAAAATGCTGATTTCTGGGCATTCTGTGCATTTGTGAATTTTGCACAGAAGAAGTCCTCCATTACAGCATTTTCTGCACTGAGTATAGTATTTTTGTGCAGAAAATCTTAATCAAGTCTGGATTTTGCACACAATAGTTGCTGAATTGTGAGGATTCTCATCAATTCATGATTTTTCTCATCAGGATTTCCTGACACTTGAAAAACATGTTTTCAACCATTTTGGAAATATTTTTCAAATATTGTTTCCATTCCTACAGGAAATCTCCTTCTACAACATCCAAAACAGTACATATGTAGTTATAACCCCCACTTGCAGCACATGTTATCAGTAGGACACTGGTCTATATCTATTTCACAATATCACATTTGAATTAGGATGGCTACTTAGGCTATTAAGGATACCAAATAGAAAACAGTTTGCATAGTATTTGCATGTGCTAATATGTACGTATGAATGCAGATTAGAAATGGTTGCTATAATTAAGATAGGAAGATATTTCTGTCACCATTTGGTTATGTGTTTTCTTAGAGTGTTGTCCAATTCCACAGTTTGCTGATGGGGCATTACAAGGTCTTCTTTTTCTGACTCTTTATCTTCTAATTGAACTTTAAGCTAGACTTGGATCTCACAGTTCTTCAGATAGAGGGCTTCATCTGATAGTCCTTCAAACAAGCAGCTGTTTTTAATATAATAGGACACTTAGGGGTGAAACAGAGCATCCAAAAAGGGTGCATTGGGGCCACCCTGGCACTGCTCGCACCGGAGCCATGGCAACTACACCATGGCCCCAATCAGCCCTTTCGCCAGTATTTTAAACTGGCTTCTGACAAGAAGCAGCTTTTCTCTGCTTCTTTTCAAGCTGGTTCCTCCTGGTTTGGGTGGCATTGGGGCAGCTTCAGGCTGTGTCCAGGGCATGCGTCATCTAAACATCATGCCCCCAATGCAGCCTGAAGGTGGACCATTTGGCCCGTATGTTTTAGCCTATAATTATCTATTTAGAAGTGAATATTGGGGGGCCTACACTACTACCGCAATGATAAACTTACCAAGCTCTTGCAAAATTTTATGGCTACCTGGAGGATATTCAGTAAAATCTCTTCACACAGACAAATCCAGAGAAAGACACCGTTTTACAGCCTGAAACTAAGATGGAGAAATTCCAGAGGCCATTTGGTCTCAGTGTATGCTCCAGCTGGGATCCTGAATCCAGGATTTGCAGGTGGTTCCCAGTTAAAATCTTTTTCTTTGGTGGGTTTGTCCTCCTCTAGCAATACTGACTCAGCACCTTTCATTTAGCTTTCTCAGCTTCTAAGCCAACAGATGTAAGATGCCTTGACTAAAATGTTCAATTTACCTGCACACACTGCCCTGAGGGAAGCTGCTTAAAATTTTTTCTCTCCTGTAAGATAAAATTCCAATTCAATCTGTTCTCTTAGAGATAACAACCCAAGATTTATAACCAATAACTCTTTGACTAGGAGCAACTCAGGTGAATCGGTACTGGCGGGTGAAGTTGCACATTATATCTGAAGAAGAAGCACCCAGTAATGGGGAAAAGAACTGCCATCCAGTTGTTTGCCAATTTCCAAACTGCAAAAAATAGCACAAGGTGCCATTCTATCCCCAGTGTTGTTCAACATCTACATGAAACTACTGGGAGAGATCATCTGGAGACATGAGGCATAATGCTATCAGTATGCTATTGCTTCAAAAAATAGTCTCAGTTAAAGTAAGTGTGTCTCACCTGAATGAATGCCTGGATGAGGTAATTGTTTGGATAAGAAGCAGACAAGACAGATGTGCTTATTGTCAAGGGCCCCAACCTGGGTTTGGAGGAGTATCAATCAGTCCCCCAAAAGACTGTGTTGGCAGTCTGGGAGTGCTTCTGAATCTGTTACTCCAAATGACTACTCAGATAGTTGTGATGACATGGAGTGCCTGTTGTCAACTTCAGCTATTACACAAACTGTGCCCCTTCCTAGAGTCGGAGGATCTAAAGATGGTAGTGCACACAAGTGGTAACTAACACTAGATTTCTGCAATGTACTAAACATTGGGCTACCTATGTATCATGCTTGGAGACTTCACTTAGTTCAAAACGTATTAGCCAGATTGATTACTGGTACAGTACATCTAGGAGTGATTGTATTACACCAATATTAAAATCACACCACTGGCTGCCAGTTAGTTTCCAGGCAAGTTACATAGTGTTGGCTGTTACCTTTAAAGCCCAACATATTGTGGGTCTATACACGCAAGTCCTCTGGGGGACATTTACCCCTGTCTGCAAAGACTAAGTTAGCAACTCTTACACAGAGGATGGTTTCCTCAGCCGCCCCTAAGCTATGGAATGACTTGCCAGAATACATTTGACAGCAGAATATGTTATCTGAATTTCAAACAGTATTAAAGATTAGTCTCTTCTGGCAAACAAATCCAAATTATTTTAAAATTATCAATTTTAGATTATGAATTTTAAACTATGGACTGATTGTTTTAATGTGCATTAGTTTTATATATTCTTTTTAATTGATGTTATATGTTTTAGTTGGTTTATGTGTTTTTAACTGATGTGATGTGTTATATTTTAATCTGCTTTGATTCATAGGGAGAAATGGGTATTATTATTATTATTATTATTATTATTATTATTATTATTATTATTATTTGAAAGCTCTCTGTGCTATTCCTGAGGTTTCGGTGTATGATAGTGCCCAGAAAAGTTACTTTTTTGCCTAAAACTTTTTACGGGAGGGGTAGGCTCTGCAAATGGTTGGATTGATAGGCTTTCTGCTTCTTTGTGTCCATTTCCTTACGGATAGAAGTCTACCCACCAATACAAGCAGACTGGGCAGCTGTCTGGAATACAACTGAAAGAACTCTGTTTTAATTAAGGGTGCTTCTTAAAAACCTCTTTGATAACACACAAGCTGCTGATGAATTCTCCATTCTTGCTCCCATTTACTTGTGTGTGACTAGCCTTCCTCAGCTTAGTATTCTTTAGATGCTTAGAACAACTATTTCCATCGGCCTAAGTCAGCATGGCCAAGGGGCTGAGTTTATCAGGACTGTAATACAAAACATCTGGAAGGTTAAAGAAAACAGAGTTTAAATCTTTGAGCCTGCCTAGGTATACACTGTGTATTATACAGCAGCAGAAACATAGAATCACATCTTCTGAGTCTATAATAGGACTCTCATTCATTTTGGCTCTGTGTGTGTGTGTGTGTGTGCGCGCACACACACACACACAGTGTACAAAATGTGTAGGCACAGTAAAAAAAAAGTGTGTATGATATATACAAGTACCTTCTGTACTCAAGTGCAGCTGTCCTAAACATCATAAATCACTTAACATTGCACTTTTCTATAACATGTGGTTGAACTTTTTTTCCCCCTTTCATGTTTCACCTGTTAATTTGGAAGGGCATCACTGGAGTAGAACTAGGTCATTATGAAGATGGAAGCTGGTTAGCTTCAGGACTATTAATGCACATTGACTAGACTGAGAGCAAAAATACAGTGTTTAATTGTCTCACTAGCATTGTCCCATTAACTACCCGTTCATTACACTGTCACCCTCAAATGCAAAAATTATCTCCTTCATACAGATTTTCACTTGTTATTAATTTTTCCTTCAGCTGACCTTTGCATCTCCACTGCAGCTTTCACATTCCATAAAATATCAGTAGGCTAGAGGTGATGATCATTGCTGTGGCAGGCTAAAGCGTAAAAGCATTGCCCCAAAATTTGAGTGAGTGACGATACAGTTCCAATATTTATCTGTCATTTGCAGATTCTTAGATCTTGAATACCATAGTTTCCGCATTTAAGGTCTCAAAGGTCTTTGCCATCCTGCTGAAGGTGGAATTAATAAATGCTTTTTAGGGTACTGAATAAACCCTGTATCTAAAATAGATCCTGTACCCTTATAAAGGATAAGAGTCACTGCTCCAGTGACATGGAATCCAACAGCTGCCATTTAGAACAGAGCTGAGAAACTTGTTGTCTTCCATATGTGGCTGGAATGCAACTCCCTTTAGATAATGCTGAAGAATGATGAGATAAGAGTTACAGTTTGCCACAATTGCTGATATGCCCCTGTATCCAGTACTTCCAGCTTTGGCACCTTCAGATTCCAAATAATTTGAGAATGCTTTGGGTGGGGCAGGAAGAGAAACCCTGAAAGTCTGGAAGATGCCTACCTATGTTTTAAATGTTTTGATTATCTGGAAAATGTTTGACATTCTTTAAGCAAAGTACATTAGAGTTGTACATGGTCAAACTGGAGCAAACTGAATTCCTATTATGTGTTTGAATACAGGTCTTCTTATTCACCCAAACTTGGAGTCCTCCTCAGTTGGCACTGGTATAAACAGTTACCCAGCCTCTGACAAGCTTCTTTGAGCTAAACAAATTCCCGCAACATTTAAAAGAGAGGCTGGTGCAGTTGGTGGGGACCCACCAGTTTTACACCACCACATTTTTGGGTAACAAATCCTACTGCTGGAGAAAAATGGCATAAAAATTAAACAAACAAACAAATAAAATTACTATAATAATTGATTTCATAATTAATTAATATTCAATGAATGAACAAATTGTAATTTGTACCTTAGTATCTAATGAATTAAATAAATTGTTCTTTCATATAAAATTAATTAACATTGGGAAATTGATGTTTCTTGTCAGTAACAACAAATATTAAAATAATTCTACAATATAAAGGTGAATAATAAACATCTTTTTACCTTCTTTTAACCTGATCAATATCTGTTTGCTTCAAGTTTATATACTAACCTCTGACCACTTACTTCCCTTTAGGTTACACCTCCTTTGGGCATGCCTACCAGCAAAATGCCTTGTGGAAAAATGCCTATCCCAATAAAATAAACAGCTGTTACATGTAATCTATAAATTATGTGACCACTTCAATTTTTGATATACCTCCATATCCAGTCATTCTATCTTTGGCATCTTCAGATTACAAATAATTTGAGAATGCTTTGGAGTGGGGTGGGAAAGAAACAAATTCATGATCTTTAAGCTTATTGCATTGCCCCCGGGGAGGTGGTGGAATGAAAGGAACGGGGTGGGAATGGAAGGGGGCAAGGGATGCATTTTACCGCACACTGGAATGTCATCAGCGTCGGAAGTTCCCATTCTGTTCCCAATCCATCCCAGAGGAGGCGATTTTCAGGAACTGTTCAGAAGCGTTCCTGAAAATCACCTCCTCTGGGCCGGATCGGGAATGGAATGGGAACATCAGCGGCATTCCAGTGTGCAATAAAACGTAACTGCCATCATCTCTTTTTGTAGCTCTGTCTGAGAGATCTATTTAGTTATAGTATATACACTAATAAAAAAGCAACTGGATGAAATGATATGATGCCATGATTACTGGAGAGTGTGCCTGCACTCCTACTAGGCTCCATGTTGGGTACACTATCTAGACCCACCTCTGAGCAATTACATACTAGCTTGGTCATATTTGACGAACAGGCCTACTCCTAAGTAGCTGTATCTTTGATCTGACTAACATCCCTTGGCTTTTTATAGTTGTACAGCTTCCAGAAGATAGAAAAGCTGGCCCAGCTTTTCCTGCCAGAAGAAGTGAGAAGAAGTATATGTGGAGCTTTCTGGGCATTCTTGCAAACAGCTAGTAATAGTACCACCTGCTCATGGCTAACTTGAATAAGATGCCTTTCTTTGGCAGAGGAGAATGCCATAAACAGAGCAAAAATGTAGTGATGGGGAGTGGGGTCAGAAGGAGGGCATTACCTTGCAAACTAAAATTCTTCCCCTGCAATGAAATTTTCCTTCACTCGCCAAATTTGTGATGGCAATGAACAGAACATATGAGGGAGCAGTAAACAGGGGGCTGAGTATTGGGGCCACCATTGTAAATGTTTACTTAGTAGAATTTCTAAAGCAAGCTTTCCCAATTTGGTGTCTTCCACCTTTTAGATGTAATGCCCAGTATACCAATGCCAGAGATTGGTCATGCTTGTTGGGGTTGATGGGAGTTTTTGGATCAACACACCTGGAAAGTAGCAGATTCAGGAGAGAGTGTAATAAAAAAAATGTTCAGTCTAGGTATGAGTGTTATCATCGTTGCATGGTTTCAAGTTATTTCTGACGTAAGGAGACTCAAAGCCAAACCTATCATAGGTTTTTCTTGGCAAAATTAATTGAGAGGGTGTTTGCTTTAAGGTCACCCAATGGGTTTCCATGACTGAGGTGAAATTCAAATCCTGGTCTCCAGAGTCATAGTCCAACTCTCAAAACATTCTCTCCCACTGGTTCTTATAGGTACAAGTGACCCTTAACATATACTATCTGCCAGGTATATAGCAAAAAATGTTTATCAAGGCTAGAAAATTATTATTATTGTTGTTCTTGTTATTGCTATTATTGATAGTTTGTTTTTAAAATATGGGTTGGAAAGGAGGAACAATTGTTTTGTAGGCAAAGTGAACTGCCTGTGTAGGAACTGCTCTAGTCCATTTTGTTGAGTGAAACTTATAGACTTGGTAGTCTCTGGGTTGTTAAGCATATTGAGCTGCTACAGTGCATTAGTTCTGGGAGGAGAGTGTATGGATTGTAAATCCAAGTGCTAGGAATGATTGTGAACACTGCAATGAACTTAGTAAAGATATGAAAGTCTGTTTTAAAAATTGAGCCCACTATCATTCTCCAACTTTGTCCTTGCAGCTCATTCCAATGAATCTGATGGTGAGGGCTATTTTGGATGAAAATGCATATGAATTTTTGCACACAGTTTCCCTAAATAAAGACGTTAATTGTGAGCATAATCAAATGAATGCTTTTTGTTTTCCTTGATGTGTATTTGGTTATTATCTACAGGGATATTTTTTAGATTTTTCTTACATTCCTATTTTTATGCATTTTGAGTGCATGCAAATGGGATCGCAAACTTGTTAGTGTGTACAGGTTTTTAATTTGAGAGCGTGGGCTGGTGTGCATGTAGTTCGAAGAGGTGTGAATCGTTCTGGTCAAAATATGAAAGAAATAAAATTCTCCACTATTCCTAGAACAGAGCAAGCAAACAAACAAATGAAAAGAATATTTCCCCAACCACTCAAATGAAAATATGTTGTTACTAGAATCATGTGTTTCTCACTTCCTCTCCCCTTGTCCCCTCCACACTTTTCAAGTGAACGGGTTAGTTTTATCTTGCAAAAAGCTGTCTCAGAACCAGAGCTTTGGAAAGTTACGTTTTTCAAGTAGAGCTCTCAGAACGTCACCGCCAGCATTGACATTAGCCATGCTAAGGGATTCTAAGAGTTGTTGTCCAAAAAGGTAATTTTTTCATGCTCTCCTTAGAACCTAAAGACACATACTTAGGTTGCATCTGCATTGTGGAAATAATGCAGTTCAACACCACTTTAACTGCCATGGCTCAATGCTGTGGAACCCTGGAACTTTAGTTTGTTGTGGCACTAGTGCTCCCTGACAGAGGAGGCTAAATATCTCACAAAACTACAAATCCCAGGATTCTGTAGGATGGAGTTATGGCAGTTAAAGTGTCATCAAATTGCATTATTTTGGCAGTGCGGATGCAGCCCCTGACCCACTGAGTTGAAGTTTATTAGGCTGTGGTTCCTATGCACAATTACCTGGAACCAAGTTCCAGTGAACATAATAGGACTTACTTTTGAATAGAAAAGCATACAATTGCACTGACAGATGTATTGATGTATCATTGCTTGCGCTTATTTTTATTCAGTTAGTATGACTTAAGACGCAAGCTTTTTCTAACTTCTGATTTTTTCCCATAAGAGAATAATGCACACAGACCTATCAGTGCTTGAATTGGTTTGTTCATACTTTAGAAAGTTAGTTTAAAATATTTTTGTCTCAACACACTTCTTGATTTGATCGTCTTTTAAATATATTCACTTTCACCAAGAAAACCTAGAATGTGGATTTACTCTGTGATTTCCCCAGTCTATACTCTTAAAAAATTTAAGACCATTTATAGCATTTGTGGATGAACAGTACTCTACTACAATTTCTGCCAAGGAATTGACAGTCCTACATTATTCATTGAAATAATGCATAATAATCACAGGATTCAATTTCATAATGATTAGTATGAGTAAGCCCTTTAAGCTTAAACAAAAGATAAAAAGCCATCTGCCCATTACTTCAGCTTCCTTAAATAACTATACCCAAATCAAGGTGACTCAGAAACCAAACAGAACAAAAAACCTATATTAGAACCAATGTCAATAGCAGTCCTAGAAGCATTTTACATCCTTTGCGATATTAGTGATAATAGCTGCATTTAAGGCATACTCTGAACAAAAGTGCTGTTGAAAACATGAAATACCCTACCAGTGTAGTCAGATTTAACATTGTAAAATAAATTGTTGGTTGTTTGAAACTAAAGTGTCAAGCTATCTCCAGTATGTAATTTCCATACTAGCATGAGAAATTGGGGGGAAGGGGGAGATTCAGAAACTTTTGGCATCTTTCCATTGGTTCAGTTTAAAGATGATTGTTGAAGGTACCTATTGGGTAGTGTTGATTTCATTGACCACATGTTCACCAGAATCCATAAGACCTTCAACTAGGGTGGCACAACTTCCAGCCTGGGGACAACATGCAACCCTAACTCCTTAGATTCCTCTTTATGCAATTTGTTATTTCACACATATACATAGGCCTGCTGCTGCCCAATTTCACACTCACTCCAGCTGATGTATCAGTCCAATTTCACATAGGACCTTATCACACTAGATGAATCCTGCTCAGAAACAGGATTTAAAAGTAGAAAAAAACCCTCAAACGCAGGAGGTTGTTGAGACACATTTCTCTCAAACAGAAATAATGTGAAAATAAAGCAAATGGAAAGTGGACAAAAACAACACCTTTTTACTTTCCGAAAGTAAAAAGGTGTCATTTTTGTCCACTTTCTGTTCACCATATTTCACATTATTTCTGTTGGGGAGAAACATATCTGAAAATCATTCCACATTTTCAGATTTTTCTACTTCTAAAATCTTGTTTCTGAGTGGGATTCTCTGAGACAATTTTGTGCTGATATCAGGATTACGCAGCATAAATTAGTTCTGTTTTGATCTCTGTTAACTACATAGGTTTGCAGGAGATGTGCATGGGCTAAAATAGTTGATGCAGTCAACTGATAGCAACTTAGTTCTTTTTATCCCTAAATTAGAATACTGTAGTTTAATTAGAATAATAATAGCTCTGGTCAGGTGTTATTCTGAGCATACAAGGATTTAAATTGTGTACTAAAGTAGGCACATATGCTGGTTTATCCCTTCACCCTTATGTAACCCAGCGCCTACTGTATTGGCCCAGGCTGCATAAATGTTATACATGTGTTTGCTAGGGATGGGAAGAAGATTAGAAAATATTCAGAAAATTGTGAGAAACACTGAGGAGAAGACTCTTAGACTCTAGTGGCTTTATTGTACATCTGCAATGGTTCCACATGTGAAAATTCACTCCCACCACCACTATCAGCTGGATATGACCATTCTGTACTGTCCAAAAATCTCCACTCAACACATATTGCACAACATATGCTACCAACAGGATTCTGACCATGGTCAGTTTATTATTTATGTATATGCCTAACCTCCATTCAAGCCCAGTGTATTTCTTCCTTCTTCCCCTCTTTTCTTACTCCTTTTTGTGTTTATATTTTTAAAATCCAATTAAAAAAAATTAAAACCAATGGCAGAAAAAGTGCTGGTATTCATCCCAAAATACACACACTCTTTGCAAAGTGAGGGTTCCTTTTTTTTTTTTTTTTTTTTAATTATTGAAAAGACACACTTTGCAAAATCTTGGAGTTGTGTTGCGCACAGTGAACACTTGGCATGGCTGAGCTAAGAACTATTTCCAGCAATAACATTTCTCTGAGGTTTACTCTCCACTTCTGCCTCATTATGCAGAAAACTCCCACACTGGTTCCAACCACCAGCAGACGTGTATGGCCTCCATATGAAGACTCTGTGTAATTAGGTTTAGCTATACCGCGTGTGGCAGACAAACATGTAAAGTACTACCACATGGACATGCTTTTCAGCTGCCTGCACACTGTGGCACAATATCTGAATTGGACTTCAGTGAACCAGAAAGAAAGCAATATTGTCTTGAACATAGACCATGTCCCTACAGAGGAAATTCAGACTTCACATATTAATCTCTGTAGCATGAAATTATTTTTGTATCTAGACCTATTTTTTTCCATTGCTGAAATACAGAGGGGAGAGAGGGGGGGGGAGAATGAAATATATATGCAGGAATGAAATAGGACAGTAAATGTGAATGTGACCATCCCTTTGCAAAATCAATTACAGCAGCAGCAGCAAATGTCCATGGCAACCATTCTTATTATACCTAATATTATGCAGAAACAGAAGGCTTTAAAATTAGGTGAAACAGGTTAAAGAAAATAAATTATTCCTGAAATGTTGATGTTTATCATGCCAAAAAAAGGTTATGTGTCTAATCTGCATCAACTCCCAATCAGTTTACTGTGGACAAAGAGCCAGACTGTATGTTGGAAATGAATACAACATTTCTCTGCCAGATATTTTCATATGAACACAGTAATGCCCTCTCATAAGATTGTATATATCAAATGTATTGTTTATGAAAAAGGTATGAAATATAAGCATAATTTTCATCATGAAATAGAATATTACAACTGGTGTCCTGTTCATGAATCGTAACGGCTTGTCTTGTTCATGCCATCAGAATTCTTTTATGACTGTTGTGCAGGTTGAAAGTGTTGCTTGACTATACAACAACCAAAGGTTTCCCCAAACCTATCTTTTGTCTGGAAAAAGTGGGGTGAAATCAGGAAAAAATATGTGTGTATTTTTCTTTCATTTACTTATGTCCTGAAAGGAAACCCCATTGAACTCAACGGAATTTATTCTCTGAGAAGACATGTATATGACTGTGTAGTAAACACCATTTTGAAGAGGAAGGGAAACTACTGACTCCTAGGGATGGTCAAAACATGTCTCCATAATTCTGCAGGATAAACTCTTTAATTTGGAGTCAAATTTCATGGCAATGTCTAGCTGGAGAATCACCCCTCCCCTGTGAATAGAGGCTTACTTGACAGGTGAACAACTACTGTGAACTCAGGGGTACAATCCTTGGGAATGTCTGAAAAAAAAATCCTCCCCCCCCCCAAAAAAAGGATTGGGAAATAAAAGTCCAGAAGTCCACTTCTGGGTCTGAGCAGTGAATTAAAAAAAAGAAGAAGACCAGTATGAGGAGTGAGCTGCAAATTACTTAAAAATTGAAGATATATCGATTTTGAAAGTTATATACAGTATAATGTTATTTTAGAATTAAGTCTTCCTAAACCAGATCTATCTTGCCATCTCTGTATATTGTAACTCATTCTCTGTGTCAGACTCTAGCTGCACACACTAGCATGACTAAGAGGGTATGTCTATGGTTCTATGGGATTAATAAATGGGTTACAATCTGCAATATCTATTGATGTAAGCAATGATGAACTGAATCGTCCATCTTGGCATTGACCAAGGTCACAACTAGAAACACACACCATCCATGGATAGCAGTCTCCCCATGCTTTTGTTAAAAACTGAAAACAACTGGGGAAAAGGTACAAGTGAGACTGGGAAAACAGTACTGCAAGGATCTGTTCAACTGACTGTTTTCCTGCACAGAAGCATTGCCTCTCAAAGCTACTTTTCCATCCACAGGAGACAATGCATTCCCTGTGTCTTTTCACTTGAGACTGGAAAAATGTGTGGTGGGCAAACTTTTCAGTAGTACAGGCTAATGAATACCATTCCTCCATTTCTAGTCGCAGTCTTCTTCAGCTGCTTTGCACTAATAGACTTCAAGAGAGACCTTACATCTTCTATATCTCAAAATACAATTATTTCATTCCCGCCCCCATTACAATGGGCTCTTGGGATCCACTGGGGTTTGGTTCCAGAATCCCTCATGGATGCCATATACCATGGCTGCTCAAATCCCATTATATGCAAGGGCATAGTAAAATGTTGTCCTTTCTATAAAATGGCAAGATCAGGATTTGCTTTTTGGATTTTTAGTTTTATTTTATTTTTCTTGGAATATTTTCAAGACATGGATAGCTGAATCCATATATGCAAAATCTGTGGATATGAAGGGCTCCATGTACTTAGCTAGGCTGATTCTTAAATGGCTGACACCAGTGCTGGACTCAAAGCCTTAACACCTTGAGAACGTGCCAGAATATGTGGCTCACTGATCTAGACTTTTGAAAACCTAGTTTCACCTTCATGGCATGATGAGTAGGACTTTGTGGAAGACATCTTCCTTAGTTTCCATAATCTCTAGTTTGGCCTTGAAAGAATTCCATGATGGAACAACATGCCCATGTACACAGAATGCAAAGAAATGCATTGTATTATCATTTTGTTCATCAGTCCTTGAAATGGACATAACCTCTCTAGGTCCCTTGTCATCTTTGCCCTGCATTGATGTGGTACAATACACAATTACAGTCATTTTATTAGTAATTCTGCAATAAGAAATAATGATGCTGTCATATTTTATATAGAATGTCTTTTTGAAAGTGCTAGTTTAAATATGGATTTATGTTTATTTGGTTTCAGTAGTTACTGTGTACAAATTGTGTGTGGGGGGGTTTAAATGGAAAAAATACTGAACTGGAAGATAGGAAAGCATTAATTCTTATTAATAGAAAGAAAATCAGAACATTTGGTCTTTGTGAAAAAGAAGGTGTGACAGATGCAATTTATTAAGCATAGGCACCATAATCTTCTTAAAGTTTGATGCTGCCATGTATTGCAAAATCAATTGTTCTCCCAAATAAGCTCTGATCTGAAAAAGCAAAAATGTCATTCACATAAACTTTGTTATGAGAGGCCTTAGGACAGTCAAATGCTTAGTTGTGGATGTTTAAAACAGCAGTTTCAGAAATTATCAGAAAATAATGCTACCAAGTAGAGAGATTTCAGAACATTGTGGGAAGCGAGATGACATTGGTCCTACTGGGGGTAAGGGTGAGGAAGATGAAAAGGCAACGAAGGGTCCATTCCCACTACAGTTTGGTCCGAAGTGTGATTTGGGGCAAACAGGCCTTGTTCCCATTTGAAACTGCTTCCGATCCTCATTTGAGCGATTCCAGGAGGAAAGAAGTGGGACAAACACAAAAAACCGGGGTTTCCTGACACTAGCTTCTGTTTAAAAATGAAGAGGGGGAGGGGGAAGAGAAAGGGGAAATAAATAAATAAATCTTCCTTTTCAAAATTAATATTCTGTTTGTGAAGTCGAAGGCTTTCATGGCCAGCATCCATAGTTTTGTGGGTTTTTCGGGCTATGTGGCTATGTTCTAGAAGAGTTTGTTCCTGACGTTTCACCAGCATCTGTGGCTGGCACCTTCAAAGGCATCTCTGAAGATGCCAGCCACAGATGCTGGTGAAACTTCAGGAATAAACTCTTCTAGAACATGGCCACATAGCCCAAAAAACCCACAAAAAATATTCTGTCTGCTTCTGGGTCCCCTTCCACATTTTTGGCATTTTTGGTAGTTTGTGTAGCTCTCAAGTGTCTCTGGGGCAGGGTGAATTGCCCTCTAGATCTATTTCACTTGCTCATCCCTCATCTACAGCCTGTGCACCTCTCAAAGTGGTTCACAGCAATTGAAAATCACACTATAATGTTAAACCACTGTTTAGTATAAACATAATAAAAATACAAAGGTGGCAAAATAAAGGAGAAGAAATCATAGGAAAAAGAAAATGCACATGGAACAGACGAAAACCTGCTGAAGCATCATTGTCTTCACCAAATGGCCACCCACACTGAAGAAAGGGCCAACCACACTTCACAAGTCAAGTTTTCCCACTGTATTGGCACAGCTATTGTCACCACACTGTTGACTACTGATGTTACAAACTGAGAAGATTAGAACAGGAAGAGGCAACCCTCAGAAATTTAAGGCATGAAAAAGTGATAGTCAGTGTTTTGACTTGTGCCTGGAAAGAAACAGTGGCAACAGTGCAGGATTGCTAGAATGTGCTCTCATTTCACTAACAATCCTGCACCTATCTTCATGGCCACCTGCAGCTTCAGTGGTAGCCAAAGCCAAGTAATGTCACTGAATGTTAATGAAACTTGTGTTACAGAAACTGACTGGATGGGAATTCAGGACTGAGAAAAAGAAGAATTTCTCCACTCAGTATATAGTTCAAATGTGGAATTGGCCACAACAAGATTTAGTGATGGGGCTTTAGAGCAGGATTAGAAAATTCATGAAGGAGAAGGTTATCTCCTTCATGAAGGCTACCCTTGTGCCAAGTTCAGAAACTTCAATTGGTACAAAATATGGCAGCCAGGCTGGTCATGGGCACATCCAGAACTGCCCATATTACACCGGTTCTAAAATCTCTCCACTGGCTGCCTATCAGTTTCCGGGCAAGGTACAAGGTGTTGATTCTAACCTTTAAAGCCATACATGGCTTGGGTCCTGGCTACTTGCAGGAGCGCCTACTTCCATATAATCCTCCCCACACACTTCGGTCCTCTGGCAAGAATCTGCTACAACCTAAGAAGACCAGTCTTTCAGCAGTGACCCAGAGGACATTCTCATCAGCCGCTCCCAGGCTCTGGAACAACCTGCCAGATGAGATCCGCCATATTACCACCTATAAAAGGCTATTAAGATGGATCTCTTCCGGCAGGCCTTCCCAGACTAGGTTAGATCCATTAGATCCATTAGACTTGTCTCCCCCTTTATTGACACCTCTATTGCTACCAACACCAAAATTGTTTGATACCGTTACCCCCGTTCTCCCCCCCTCCTCTAGAGGAAGATTAATTTCTTCTGCAAATCTGCCTAAATTTTAATGTATTTCTATTGGATAGTTTAAAAATTTTTGATGTTTAATCTCTTTTTATGGGTTGATCACTGTTTTTATGATTGGGGGGAGTGTTAGGGTTTGGGGGGTTTTAAACTGTAATTTTTAATTGTTTGATGTTTTATTTATACTGTTTGAATCTGCTTTGATTCCTTTGTGAAAAAGCAGAATACAAATTATTATTATTATTATTATTATTATTATTATTATTATTATTATTATTATTATCTGTGACTACTAACCATGATGGCTATACACTGTATTACCTCCAATATATCAGTTGCTGGGAAGCCTTAGCAGGAGGGTGCTCCTCCACTAAGTGGTCTTTAGAGCTGATCCAGAACTCTTCTTTTTTTAAAGACAGTTCTGTAAAGACTTTTGTTTCCACGGGCTCTCTGTTCAATCAAATATATAAACCCAGCAGGAAGAACACATCAAATTGGGAGCTCTGTTTTCGAAGGAATTTTTAGAGGGGAAAAAAACACCTTGAAATCCAGTTATGTAAATATGATGATAGGCTCATCTGCAGTATATCTTTTTTTTTTAACCTTAACCTGGATCCTTTTCACATTAGACAACTGTTAAAAGCTTCTCTTTTTCTAAGGCTTCCTTCATTGTAATATACTACTGCTTTCCACTCTGCTTTTCCAGCTGTTGTTTTGCATCCCTCATTATTTGTGCACTGTGAGACATATAAGTGAGCTCACATTCCCTCCTTTCACATTGTTTATATGCATTTCTACTTCATTAAAAACGTCTCAGCACAATCCACTCAATGCAGGCACCATGAGAAAGAAAAGGAATGGTGGAATAATAGCATAAAGCGTGTTCTAGCATGGCTCCCACTTAGTTCAACACAACTTTTCCTGGAACCTCCCATGTTTCACAGTTATAGTGCTATGATTCCACTTTAACTATCATGGCAACATCGTATGAAATCCTGGGACTAGAAGTCTAGTGAGAGCTATTTAGAATTCTCAGTCAGAGAACTCTAAGTGCCCCAGCAAACACTATGTAGTTAAAGTACAATCATTGGAGTCCAAGCCCTATTCCTAATCTACCTTAATGCAAATCATGTGGTTTAAACATTTATGTGAACACCTTTCAGAAGCTTAAGTATGGGATGTGTGCGTCCTTCAGAAGAATACTCTTTTGTGTACATGTGTGTGTCTACTTTGCAAGTCGATATTGGAGGAGTATTTCTTTAATTCCTGTCACTACTGGATAGGGAAGGCAGTGCTTGAAACTGTTCTTACTGTGTTTTATGGCTCTTTTACTGCAGGCTGGAGAGCCTCTCAACTAGAGCACCATCATTTTGTCATTCTGTTGATTGAGCAGCTACTTTTAGAGGATATATCTGCAGTGCATTACATTCCTCTCCCCATTTTAAATAATGGCTTTGGAAGGCAAGCACACATAGGAGGGATGCAGAGGATCATTTGTGCAATCCCCAAGCCAAAGACTCAAGGAAAACCTTTTAATAAAAGTCTGCAAGTACACAAAATGCTTTTGAATGTTCTTGAATTTTTAAAAATTGAAACATGCTAAGTGAATAATGGGAATACTGCAATGAACATTTGTAACTCCCTATCTATGGACTAAAGGTTATGCAACCAATCCTGTGCTCAATTACTGGAAAACATACTTCATTTCAGTCAACTGGAGCTTACTTCCAAGAAATGGTGGCCCAAACTCTCCTGCTGTCTGAGATGAGAGGATAAGTGCTAATTCATATTGCCACTGAACACCTCAACTTGTGCCTTACTGTAACAGAGAGGGTGTGTTCTGTAGATAGTAAAACAAACTGCAGGATGGGGTTGGAGCCACTCTATTTCTTCTGATTCTGAAGGGTCCTTCCTTGCTGCAGCAGAAAAGTGGCTACTGCAGCTCTCCACTCCCTAGTATCCACTGGGGTTTGATTCCTCCCATGGATACCAAAATCTGTTGTTGCTCATGTACAGTTATATACAATGGAGTAGTAAAATTCTATGTCTTATATAAAATGCTCAAATCAAGGCTGGCTTTTATGGAATTTTGTTGGTGAGAATATTTTTAAAATGAGGGTGTTTGAATCCATGAGTGTAGAATCCATGGATAAAGAGGGCTGGCTGTACTACCTTATTCTTCAAAGCAGACACTGCATTTTCTTGTTGTATTTCCCTGGCAGAGTGGAGGCAGGTGATTTACCTCCCTTCACAATCTGCCATTTAACACTGGTGTATCGCATTCCTTATTGGCAAGGCTAGCCCTGCTTACAGCCTCCAATGTGGGGAGAGCTCGGAAATCTGTGTGCTTTGAGCCAAATGTATCAGTTGACATGATCCTTTATTTCACATACACTGGTACCCCGGGATACGAATGCGCCGCGTTACGAAATTTCCGGGTTACGAAAAAAATCCATTAAAAATAATTGTTCCGGGTTACGAAGGTTATTTCGGGTTACGAAAAAAATTTTGGTGCTTTTCGGCGCTTTTTCGCACCAAATCGCGGCTTTCGCTATTAGCGCCTATGGGGCTTCGGCTTGCGAATGCTTTTCGGGTTACGAATGGCGCCGCGGAACGAATTAAATTCGTAACCCGGGGGAGCCCTGTATTATTTTTCGTTTCATTTATACCCCTGCCTTTCTCCTGTATAGAATCCAAAGCAGCTCTTCTGCTGTCCTCTACCTAGTGTCAATAAGCTCTCTGAAAATGTTCAGGCCTACTATAGATATTCATCTATCATGATAAGATGCATGCTATATCATCTTATATGTAATAAGTATATGCTGGACAACTCTGCATCAGAATAAAGAAAAAACCCAGCCTGGTACCTTGTTTAGTAAATGTATTTGAACCATGACTTGCTATTTCAAAATATTTGATTTACACATGTCACTATAGTCACGTGGAAAATACGTTCTTTCCTAAATAAAAATGATCCTTTAAAAAAAAATTAAAAGATCAGGGAAACATACACACATCAAGCAATTTGGGGTATTTTTTAATTTGTTTGTTTATACACATCTACTTTCATGTAACAGGTTGATTTTTCCAAAGTGACAGTCAACTTTTTCTGTGGCAGGTGATATTGCTTGTTTATAGGTGGTGAAAATGGATAGTAAAACACAGCCAGCTATACTGAGATTTTATTATGCC
The DNA here is from genome assembly GCF_019175285.1 of Sceloporus undulatus. Lineage (NCBI taxonomy): Eukaryota > Metazoa > Chordata > Lepidosauria > Squamata > Phrynosomatidae > Sceloporus > Sceloporus undulatus. Next base: position 77,582,928 of record NC_056526.1, on the reverse strand, counting down.
ATGTTATGAGGACAATTTCTGGCAAAACGTCAGTCTTGGTTAGCACACCACAAAGCCATGCCTATGTTCAAAGTCTACAGGAGATCAATGTGATCTCCAGAACCCACATTCCTCAAAATAGCCTCTCCAAATTCTAAAATCAGCTTCTTTTTCCAGGACTGTAATCTGATATATAGATATCAACTAAAAATTAATGTGAAAGGGACCAGAATTCTCCATTATGAGTGTTTCTGTATCTCACAGGAGCAATGAGAGGTAAGGCAGACTAAGGAGTTTATCACACGGGAGGAATTTCTCTTAATTTTGAATGAAAAGAAAGTGGGGCCAGAACGCATTCACATGAATTCGCTAGTTCAGCAAATTTACGTGAATTCGAATTGCATTTTAACTGACTTCCCATTGCCTGAAAATAGCTTGCCATTGCCCCAAATTCCATGTGAGCACCTCTCACGCAACCCCACAATTGCATTTGGACTGACTTCCCATTGCCTGAAATTGCATGTGGTAGTCTATCATGCAATAACATTAAATCCCATGATTGCGTTCAGATTGCCATTGGATTATACTTTCAATTTCCCTTGTCAGATAACATCCTAATATAGAATAAGTGTCAGTGTATATATTATAAATATCCTCTAGAGTATATGATGGAGAATTTGCATTATATCTAGCCCCACTTTGGTTTGGTTTGGCCCACACGACTTCACAAGTGGGAATGTGGCCCAACACACAAAAAAAGGTTCTCCACCCAATGGGATATATAAAGTCAGGAGATGAGGGAAAGCCAAATGAGGCTAGTGAGCAAATGGGAATTAGTAAGAAGAACCTCTATGCTTCACCAGTTTGGTGCCATCTTAGTCTACCTGTACTAATATGTAGGCTGCATTTGTCTTACACATGAAAACTCTTGGACTTAATAAAAAAACAAAAACAAAGCAAGCATAGTGTGATGTCAGTTTTATGAAACAATTATCATTTTTTATAAACAAGCAAGCAAGCAAGCATTGGATGAAACTAAAAGCTCTCCTTATGCCCTAATCATCACCAGTGTTTATACTTAGTGTTTTCTGGGCTGTTGTTTATTTCTCAGCTGAAGACAAGATGCATTAACTGTCACCTGAAGAAGGAAATACAAAGTAAATCACAGATGAAAATGGTGTCTAACAATTACTCAAGTGTCAAGTGGAGAATAAACCATGAGGAGATGGTTGGAAATTGGGGAAAGGACATTCATGCTTTGGCAGGAGTGTGTAAAAACTGCCAAATGGAAGCTCTTTAATATTCCTCCTTGTCCAAGGGATAAAAAAAAACCCAAGTACATTGAGAATGCCCTGTCATTGACAACAATTGCCAGTGGCAATGATGCTGTGATCATTTGCCTTTTGTTTCACTTATTCATTCTTGGAAACATTTATCTTGGGCTGTGAGTCCCTGGGATGAGCTTAAATATTTTCAGGGCTCTAAAAAAGGAAAGGAAAGAAAGCAGCTTAGGCAAACTTTTCTTCCAAAAGACAAAATCATCATCATCATCATCATCATCATCATCATCATCATCATCATCATCATCATCATCATCACCATCATCACCATCGTCATCATTCCAAACAATGTTGGACCAGTAATGATGGAAAGATTATTCTTCTGTTTTGTA
>NC_056526.1:77560526-77581267 GCF_019175285.1 Sceloporus undulatus | reverse complement strand
AGATTTGCTCAAAAATATACCCCACATCTATCTTCCTGATAATATAGTCTTGATGGGTGTTATTCTCAGGTAATAAATACTTGGAGAGAGCTTTACATCTCCTAGAAAATGGCAAAATAAACCCACAGTGGATGAACACAGCTACTTCCATCCATCCAGTGAAATCCGCCTGATGTGTTGTCTAATGCAGATATATAGAAAACAGTGATGAGACAAGCTCCACAAGGTGGTCAACTATTTGTTCATTGTTTAAAAAAAGCCCAATGCATTTCAGCCTATATGAGAAAAGACCTTTTCAGGGGCCTTCAGCAGAAAGAACTGAAATTGAAAACACTCTCCAAAACACCAGACCATGGAGAATTTTTTTAAAATCTCACTGTTTACTACTCTTAATGTGTTTTTCAGTATTCTCTTCACAAATACAGATACACAGGTGCAAACTGCAATGTTCTTTCGGTCCCCAATGAGCCTCAAGGAGACCAATTGGTATACACTACAAAAGACAACTGATAAAAAAGTTAAAGAACTACTGACATCATTTCCAGATAGGTTTCCTTGTAATAGCTTAGAGCATTAAGAGGGGACTTAAACTGAGAGGGCAAACTGAGGGCTGTTAGAATGCAACTCCCATCATTCACCATTGGCTATTTTGGCTTGCCAGCAACATCTGAGTCCCTTTGTCGCTTTGAATCCTATTCAGAAGAAAAGTGGGATATAATTCAAGTAAAAATAAAATCCAAAGCAGAAAAAGTTGCACAGCTGTTACATAAGCTTTTGTCATCACATGTCTAAAGATGGCAGCTTCCTGTACCACTTATCAGTACTGAGTTTACAAACCAGCTTTTTTCTCAATTAATAGTATGCCAGCATTGCCAGACAACTTGGACAGTTCCCTCCCATTTTCAAAAACAACGTGGATCTCCAAAACTCCTATTCTTTGGTAAAGGGTGGGTAGATAGATACCAATTGGTGCCAGGTGTAAAACTGTGACTCAGCAAGGTGTATATAGATTGTCAGGTGAGATGCTTCAGGCCAAGAATTGCCATTAAGTGCTGGAATGCAAGCATGAATGCAAATCTTTTTACACAGAGATCTACTTAATTTTTGATCCTAGGTGTTCTTCCCTAGTTTAGTAAGGAGGAGGCTTTCACTGTTGTTTCGCAATAATAGGAAGCACTGGGCACTGGTGGCTTCTATGTTAGCAGAGTAGTTGATCCATTTTGGATTGTAGCCTGAACCTTAAAGGAGCTATCCAAGTTGCTGAACCGTATCCTCAAAATAGATCAGTGCAGCAGCTATCTCCTTTGAAATTTAACTAGAATTCACAACAGATTTTTCACCTGTCTACCAAGGAAGTTACCAGCCATTGAAGATTGGCATTTGGAAACTTCTGCTGATCAGACAACAATTTATTAGTAGACAGAAATTTATTCAAGTCTGTTGTTGAATGAATGTGGTCTAGGTTTTTAATATTAATAGAAGTAACAATGGTGGTAATACTGGTAGTACTGATATCACTACTGCTCTACTACTACTACTACTACTACTACTACTACTACTACTACTACAAAGAAGAAGAAGAAGAAGAAGAAGAAGAAGAAGAAGAAGAAGAAGAAGAGTCTAAACCCCAGATCAGTTTGTGAGCCTATTTTGTGGCTATGGTTAGAGTCTTGCAGCTGTTATGAGCTACTGTCATGGATGAATTACACATAAAATAAGGCACAAGGACTATGGGACCACCAGGAAAAAAAGAGTCCTTTCAGATCTGTGCACCATTGTCAGTAGTTTCAGTTCTACTAGCATTCATGTAAGACGCTGCCACTCTTCTCCAATGTGTTACAACAGGGCCGTACATGCAGCTGCTGTATGAAACATTTTCAGAATGTACAAAACTGGATACAACCAGGAGCATTTGGTAGGCATTTGAGACACCACTGAAGAGGTTACACAGGTACCTAGTTACAAGGAGATTTTAATCATTAGCTACCATAGGAGCTGTACAGACCGACACTTTGTGCTGGCCTGTACGCGTGGTGAGGGATGAGTGTCTGCACACTCCGAGCCCTCACTGCACCACCTGGGCACCATCTTGGTATGCACCTTTCTACACGGCATGCACCATGATTATACACATTGGCGCTGTGTGGATGGTGTGTTGTCATGGCAAGCTAACATGCCTATGGCACCCCTTTTGCTCCTCCCAGAGGCCACAGTGTTTGGTTGCTGCAACCTCCGTCTGGGTCAAACAGGGGCGGTGTTCAGCTGCCTGTATGTAGAGGCCCTTAGAAACACATACTTGCCCCATGGAATTTCACAAGATGAAACATAACACAATAATGTGCTCCAGTGTTATAAAATCAGAAGTTTGGGAGTTCAGAAACCCAAATCAAACAACCTCATAGTGATATGTCAGGGTGTCCACAATGAAAGGTTCTGGGATGAATTTCTCCAAAAGACAACTTGCCCCCATATTTCAATACCCAGTATTGCTATTTCAATACCCAGTATAACCCCATACTCATATTATACAGGAAAACAGCACTATGGGAGACAGCTGGATGCATTCTAGGCAAAACTAGCAACTCTGGTTAAGGGATTCTGGGAGATAAAATCCAAAAGTAACATTTTTTAGGCATTGATTGCTGGATGCCCTTTCAGATCACAATGATTAGACCAAACCAACACACTACAAAATAAAATAAAATAAATACCGCACACCCTAGAACATACTCCAGAATGTTCTACAATTCACAGAGGTCCCATAACAGAGTACTGTAACCTGGATTTCTTGAAAGTAACAAGTTTGAAAACTGATCTAGTTTCTTGTCCTAAGGTGCCCCCTTGTGTTTACATAATGGAAGCAATTTTGTTTTGCTGTAGAGCATGTGGAGGTTCATAGTAGGCATATAGTTATCAAGCTACCTGCTCGAAATTTCTTGGGAGGTTAAAAGAGAAACAAATGTAAATTATAGTGCTGGGGACAAATGTAGCTTGAATAACAGTTGACTGCATATGGTACCCTAACCACAAAGCAATACGTTACCTTGCTCTATGTGTCAAGGGCTGTTCAGTCATGCTAAACTAAAGCAGTTCTTTTTAAAAGTTTTAAAAGGTGCTATAACAACCTTTCAGAAACATGGAAAACAAGGGTGATAGTTATCACCTGTTTGAACAAGAGCAATACATTTCTATCAGCAGACCTAAGCTTCCATTCTGCAAATCAATACCAGGGAATTTAGAAGATTAAATGTGTTCAATGAGTTGCACATTAGCGTTAATCTCAAAGTCAGGCCTCTAGTAAACTTGCTTCTGTCTGATAGCATGTACTGTACTGTCACAGAAAGTAATAAGCCAACACCAAGAATAGGAAAACCACCGTTGATAAGGACACCTTGTGAACAGCAGTGTCTGAATTGGCTCAGGGAAGATAAGCAAAAATATTCAGACACAGCATATTTTCAAGTTTACTTAGTTCTTTGCTTTCAAGTGCCACAATATTCCTGTCTTGGTTTTTCTTCTGTCCTAATATCTGTCCAGGGTCTGAAAACAATGTGCACTTGTTAACCAAGTTCTTCTGGTTCTCTTTCTAGTTTCAAGAGTTCATTTGGGGTTGGCATCCCAGAGACAGAAAGAACAGGAAACCTCTGACCCAGTCCTTACAGGTAGAAGAACTATTTCATCTATCATGCTTCAAGCAACTTAGATTAACCACCAAGCATATGCTTGGTAGGAACAGTAAGTCTTAAACACCATGGGAGATGTGTGACTACTTTCATTGGATGATGTAGACAAGAGCAAAGAACCACAAAATGAAATGACAACACATTACATGTTTTTATTTATCAGGTTGCACTGGTGAGGAGGAAGAAATCAGGCTTAGACTACCCCTCCTGGCTTCATACAAAATATCATACATGTATAATCGTTGGGTTGCTATGCTAGCAACCATAGCCAGCGAGAAGGGATGATAACATTGCAATATTGCTGAGACATGTATTCACCATGTACAAGCAACTCTGTTTCGAGGCTTTAAGGGATGATCTTCCTTCCTTGATCTTTTCCCCAACCTTACAAGGAGAAGAAACAGAACCTGATTTTTTGCCCTAGTTACTTACTGGAGATTCAACAAGAGTTCTTCAGTTTGGATGTAACATGAAATTCTGGTTTGATACAAGCCAGGAATACAACCACCAAGAATACAAGCACTATGCAAAGGGGAAAGTGCCAAACCACCTTGTGCTAGAGAAGACCATATGACTCAGGCTACAGAGCTGCCGTTTCAGCAGTAGATACACATACCCTACACTGACTAGTTTCACTCATTTTTTGTTTGTTTGTTTGTTTTTGTTTTTTTACATGTCGGCATGTTCCTATACTGATTTATCATAGTCTTTGTTTTTTCAGGCATATAGAAGAAAATTGTTAAACTTATTCGTTGTTTCCTTTGAGAATGATATTAGTGGACAATTACATTCCTAGTAATGAAATCTGTTCTGTCCACACACATTTTCCACCTTGACATTTTTGGTATTTCATGTTCCATTCTATGCTCTACCAAATCTAAGGGGAGTGGAACCAAATGGTTCTTATTACAGCTAGTTTCAAGAAAGTTCCTTTCATATGAGGCTATGATTAAATGACTTAATTAAATTTCTCCATTCTCAGATGAACCCTGGCTTTCTTGTCTAGTATGTAGGCTGTGATCCTCACCAGGAGAAGGCCCAACTGAACATAGTGGATCTTACCTCTGAGTAAATATGTATAGGCTTCCACTGTCAGCCTTCAGACTACCTCAATAGAATAATCCTACTAAAAAGGACTGAGAGATAAAAGTGTTTGAGGGGCTGTGAGCTTCCTCATCCATTCCTTTTCTGTCATGCCCTCTTTCTTCTGGAAAATTATAGTCATTTCCTCTGATCATACCTTTCTCATATCTTTTACTTTGCTCAAAGCTGCCTCTATTAAAGCAGCTCTGTTACATATGTAATTCCTTCTCGTCTTCAGGCAAAACAGCCTGCCTTTCTTTTCAGCAATAACTCCTGTGCTTTCTTTAGGGCACAAGGCTCCTTCTACAGCTTGGAGTTGTTCATGCTCCAGTTTTGGGGGCTCTTTTAAAAACAGTCAAGTTCTAATCAGCAAAATGCCAACATTTAAATACTTTGTACTCATATATATATATATATATATATATATATATATATATATATATATATTAATGATGCTGCAAGCAATGAGAATCCCTTGTAGAGGTTTGACTCATAAAGTACAAATATGATTAATGCCAATTTACTTGGTTTGACATTTCTACAGCATCTGATTATCACCTAATCAGACACTTAGCATGGTAGCATCTGATTGCCTTGAAATTTCACATTTGTATTTAAAATGCACTTGGCAGAGCCTAGGAATTTTACTTTTCCAAGATCTGGTCACAGGTATACATCATTTGGACTCCCTAAAACTGATTGGGTGTTTCTCTGTGAATACATTTCCAGGACAGATTTCGGTGTGGAGAGCCTTCTAAATTTTTCAGATTCAGACCGTCAGTACAGAGAACAGATTTACTATCTCTCCTTTACTGGGTGTGTAATGAATCTGATTTCTGTCTGAGATCTGATGGACTTGTCTCAGGTCATATTTGCTAGACTGTTCACAGGGAGGACACCATTTGCACTTGTGAATTCTCGTTGGCAGAATGCTCAAGATACACATCATCTCTTCCCAATGAAAATGTATAGTTTTAAAAGAAGGCATAGCAACAAGGTGCATGTTTCTAATGAATGCAAAATCACCCTTCAGTCAATGAGATGAATGTCTACCAACAATATGTACAATTTCAGACATGTATGCAAATGTTATAGTTGAAGAAAATAAGCCAACAAAAGGCTAGGTCCTTTCCTTTATTAAGAAAATGGGAAAATTAGGCACAGAATGGACATGGGGGGGGGGTACCTGCAAATTCACATTTTAGACATCCCTTTCCTTACATGGTCTTTAAGACTTCGTCTCCAAGTAGACCTTCTACACCAATCCCAGTAACAAGATTGAAGAATCCTTTCAGTCCTAGGGGCTTAATTCCAATTTGAAAAGAGTTATGATGGCTACATTCCAATTATAAATGAGGAAAAGTGCACAGGGTGGGCTCCTAAGCAAAACACTTACAATTTGTTCCAGTGAAAGTCTTCAAACATGCAAAGATTTGCCAATCTGCAGGAATAGCTTCTGTGATGTCCAAAACCTTGCTACTCTGCAAACTTGAACTCCTATGCTATGCAAAACCTTGCTAGACTGCAAATAAGAAGTCCCACTTTCATGGCCATAAAGCAGAGCTAATTTGACTGCAAACTCTTCCCAGTCTTTAAATAGTTCCTAATCTCTGACCTCTGGTCATTGATTGGAGATTAAAGTAGAAAAAGATTTCTGTCCAGAAGAAAAAATCTCTACCAGCTGATCACCCCCCATTGACCATTTTTAATTACATTTGCATATCCATTTTTATTCGTCCAACACACATACAGTCTGTGAAGTGGCTTCTACAAAGATAATCACTAGATAGGGGTAATGGGAATTACTGCATTTGCCATGCTATTGACTTCACACTACCTAGCAGGCCATGTGTGTGTTGTGTGCATTCAAGTAGTTTCTGACATGGTGCCCCTAAAACAAGCCTACCATGAGGTTTTCTTGGCAAGATTTGTTCAGAGGAGGTTTTGCCAGTGCATTCTCCTGAGGCTGAGAGCATGTGACTTGCTTAAGGTCACCCACTGGGTGCCCATGGTCAAGGTGAGAATTGAACCTTGGTCTCCAGTCATATTCCAATTCTCAAACCACTACGCTATGCTGGCTCTGTCAGCCACTATGCCACTCTGCCCAGCAGAAGCACTGAGTAATTTATCTGAGGCTTAGACTTCACCATTAGCTATAAAGTGACTTACACAGAGAAGAAAATTCATAAATATCCTCTCATATCCACATGCAGATTTTTACACAAAGCTCCAAAGATTAATACAAATGTGAACATCCACAGCCTGAGAGTATGTCTGAATGAGATTTCCATTTCCCAAAATCTTTCAGTGCTATATCCTGTTGGAAAGATTGTGCCCCTGTGTTCATTGCAGATGTCTTTACTGAATCAATGTGACACTTTGCACACATTACTTTACACAAAGGTCATTTGCTGCTTCCAAGCATCTTGTCCTGACTATTCATGTTGTCACATCAAAAATCACTTCTTGGGTGCAGCTGGGGTACAATGAGAAAACAACTTTTTTTACTGGATCAGGCTTAAATCAGAGTTAACCCAGTCAGGCCAGTCCGCTCTAAAGTGTCTCTAGAAAACTAGAAGAGGCAACATTCACCTAAATGATATAAAGCAGCACTGAAACATCTTTCACTCAAATGTCTTCAGCTTTTCAAAGAAATTGGGATATCAAGAGTAATGCTGATATCATTGATACTAGGGTCAATATAGAGTGGTGGATGGCAGTGTGGTGATGAAGTTTTAAGGTGCAGGTATCCATCATGACAGTTTCTGTAGTCCCACATCCCAAATGAAAGCAATTATATTGATTCATTTCAGTGTGTGTGTGTCCATGTGTAAACACAGACTCCAATAAAGGATTTTTTCCAGGAGTTTCTCTTCTGAATGCCAAGGAAAAATGGTTTCACCCTGGCTACCCTGAGTACTGTAGTTGTACTTAGAGGAACAGAGCAGGGTGTGGAAGGTGATATGACTGGCCCCACTACACCACTGGTTATAAACTGAAGAGGTTTAGAAAAGGGGTTTGAAACCATGGCCCTCCATATATATTTGGCTTGCAACTCTGAGCAGCTCAAGCCAACATAGCCAATGTTCATGGATTATGGAATCTGCAGTCTACAAACTTCTGAAGGGCCTATTGCACTTTAGCTATCTGAGGTTACTTAAAATAGTTGGCAATAATCTCCAAGCAGCAATTTTCCCCCGAAACGTTGCTGATGTGGTTAACAAAATTATGATGGAATGAATTTATGATTAGCAAGGCTAAAACATTAATTTCTTGACATGGAAAATTAGTGACCCATTTTCAGTCTAGAAGAACCTCTTTGAACTGGACTTTGACTTAAAATGAGCACTCTTGTCTTCCCCTGTCTCAGTCAGGGCTGGTGGTTCCCATATTGGTAGTGTGGTGAATCCTCTCTGGATTTTAGTCTGAACAAAAGGTTCTACTCAAGGAACCCAATCTATTTTAAAGGTAGGAGTCTTTGTCTTTGGTAGCTCCTTTGAAGTTTTAACTAAAACTCAGAGCTAAATCACCAAGCCACTGGCATGGGAACTACCAGCCTCAACTGCCCTCATATATGCAGGGCTACTGATGTCCTGTGCAGAAAATATCTGAAGTGAACTGAAAAGTGAATTTTCAGATTCCTTTGGTTAGCTGAAGGACTGTTGTTGCTGTGCACCTTCAAGAAGGCAACCCTTACCATGGCTTTAATATCTATTATGTTTCAGAAAGTAGAATATATGGCTCCATTTTAGGTTGTGGAGGGTGCCTTTATTTTTTAGTCACTGGGACAGCACTGTTGGCTTGCTAGATGTTGCATACTTAAGGGGTTAGTCTTTATATTCTAGGGGGGAAAAACAGATTCTATTTTTTCACAAAACTCCACAACATGCTACATTCGATGGACCATTCTCCCATTCTCTTGAAAGTTCCACAGTATCTTTAGGCTGAGCTTTGATCTGTCAACCACAAATGCAAAATGGTTTGATGGATGGTAGGGATATGCTTGTTCAAATTGTTTGTTCTCATAGGAGAGAATGGATCATTTAAACAGTTTTCTCTATGCTACATCAATACCTTCAAAAAACATGTGCAGTTTTCAAAGATGCCGTGTGGAAGGAGAAAGTGCCCCCCCCACCAAAAATATCCTCACTTTCTTACTGCCACAAATTATGCAATCAAGTTTCTCACATTTGGGGACATCACAGGGGTCAGCAAGTACAATGGATGAGACTCATCCTGGGAAAACCACCTTCATGATCATTGTATCTCCCCTGCCAGGTAAGTATCCCACGCAGTGCCTGTTAGGAAGAAGATGGTGGGGATAGCCAAGCAAGAAGACCCATTCAGTTCCAGGTATCATAGCCAGTGATAGAAGTTCCCCCAGCATCCCCACCTCCTCTTGCTTTCACAGACACATGGCTTCCTGGAGGACAGAAGTGGAAAGCCAAACAAGGAGGCTCACTTGTTGCTGGCTATATTGGCCAGTGCAATATACCCCTCAGTCAGATCTCTCCCCTGCCTTCTTCCTGCCTATATCATGATACAGTGGCTGCATGGGCAGAAGGTGATTGATTAGGCTTGGCAGATTAACCTCCTTACTTGACTCCTCTGCCCCTGAACAGTTTCTCCACATCCAGCCAAGTAGTGGCAAGTCAACCTCAGTTGATTGACCTCCTCTGCTCCCTCCAGGCACTCAGCCATATAGTGGCTGGAAGGAGATGTGTGGAAGAAGTAGGCAAGCAATCATGTTTTTCAGTGGCTGGCTATCATCCTCCTTACTCAGTTTCCCCTGTCCCATGCCACACACAAGGGCATATGTCTGGTTGGAGGCCAGACAGCCAAATGAGAAGGCTCATTCATCACTGGCTAGTTTGTGATGGACAGGTTTTGATCAACTAGTTCCTGTGAGTGTGAGAGAGAGCACCCAAGCAGAGGACTGGTCTCTGGGGACCTCATTGGGGTCCTCCAGGAGTACTGCAAGATTATATACTTGCAATGCATAGAGACTATACCGGTAGTAATACTCCTAGCTTGTCTGACTCCAGCTTCTTTCCATCTGCTACATGATCATGGGGTGATTGATCTGTGGTCTTCCTCAATGTCCAACAAAGTTTCTATTTTTTTTCCATTTCTTTCTTCCAGACACATCACATCAATATAACACATCAGTATAAATTCTTACATAATAAAAATGCCTCTTCACCTTACTTTTCTTATGAATAATAGAGCACCAATAGGAAGAAAGCAAAAAGCCACGAGAAGGAAAAAAAACCTCTTATATTTCTTCTTTATGAAAGAATAATTGCTATTATGCTTGCCCATATCAGAGCAAATTATCAATATGCTGCAGAGTAAACCATCAGGACTGAAAAAACACGGTCGAGGGGATGGTAGACCTGAACTTTCCAATAGATTTCTGAGATATATGGACTAGATCAGCAAGAATTTCTTATGTTCAGACAAGATCTTATAAGAAACCAAAGATTTATTACATTTTGAGAAATGATGCGCCAACAGATGAAAAATGTTGATTTTTTTTTTCTGGCACATGATAGTCCTTATTTAAGTACTTTGGATTTAGCACTGTTTATTTTGTGATTGGTCATTGAAAGGTACATGCAGGCTGACTTTCCAAGACTGATTGCTGAGCCATGCATTTCTAAGGAAATCCCATTCTGAATGGGGAAATGTGTTTATTGCAAGGGATATGCATTTTGTCTTTGCTATCTCATTTGACCCTCATTCCCAATTGTTTCACAAAACAAAGTCAAAACACAATAATTCTTTGCACCCTGCCTCCATACTGTCCCGATCTTCTTCTGCGCTTCTCCAGATGATATGGCTGTAGGTACTATGACCTCCATTCAGCTCTGGGGTCCTCACATATTCTTCAGTTTTGTCCATTTTGCAAAACAGTTTGAACAGTGGATTTCAGGTTTCTGTGGGGAGAAAAAAATGGGCCTTAGAAGCCTGAGGTCTGACTGTCTCTTCTATCAAACATTTCATAATAAAAAATGTAGTTCCTGGAAAGAATAGGACGTGTAAAATGTTACTTTTTAGGCTACAACTCTTAGAATTATCCAACCAGCACAGCTGCAAGAGATAGTCTTAAAAAGTAATATTTTGCATGCTCTGAAAAAGAAAAGGTTTTCGAGGATATCTGAAGCAATAACAGGGACAACACCAGGCCTTTAACAGCATGATCATGTTCGATGATGATGATGATGATGATGATGATGATGATGATGAATAATGATTAAATATTCAAAATTTGGATGAAATTTCTTGAGTCACTATTTTCGTTCTTAGATGTTGTTGTTTGTTGGAGGAGGGAGAAATCTATGTTTTAAGGCTTATCCTATAAAAACAAACCCATGTTTGCTTGTATTTTCCATGTTCCTACAGGCATATGTCTACTTTCCTACTATTTATAAAGGTTGTTTCCTTGTTTGTTTGTTTTGTTTTTTTCATTTGATCAGAAATAAGTTATATTGTGTTCTATGAGACTGGCTTTTTGGTGTGCCTTCTAGGATCCTTCCTTCAACTACTTAATATAAAAGGTTATTATTGCACTCTATGCTCTTATCTTAATCTCTTCTGAGCCCCAGCCCATCATCAGAAGGCCAGAAGCCATTAGTTTAGATAATAGCAAGAAGAAAGACAATTCTAAAGATTTGAGGATTGTACAGTGCTAATATATCATTTGATGTCTTTGATCTTGGTGCTGAACGTAATAGATAAAGGTAAGAATCCATCTAACACTGTGGTTTAGACATAATAATGAAACAGTCAACTAAAAGATATAACCTGCAATACCTACATAGGAATAAAGTTTCCAAAGTGTATAGTTGAGTTTTCCCTAACATAGGAGTAGAATTCAGAGACATAGCTGTGTTAGTCTGGAATATCAGACTGCAAAAGGATCTTGTACCCTCCTTGAGACTAGCTGAGCAAAAGAAGTTGTAGCATAACCTTTCATATACTTGGTTTATTTTTTCAGTTGCATCAGTTAGTCTCAAAGGTGCTACACAATTCATTTTCCCAACACTTCTGTGATTCTAAGCTAGTATAGTGTAGTGGCTGGGAATGATCATGATCATGATGACGATGACAATGACAATGACAATGATGATGATGGATGATGATGGAAGGTGTAGTCCAACAAATCTGGAAAGCACTGGGAGAGAAAATTCAAATACATTGTTACGGATGTTTGACTTCATTTTTAAAAAAAAAAATCTTCTATGAATTCTCTGCCTGAAAACACAATAATCACAATAAATATAGAGTTTCAAAGATATAGACATGTCTGTAGAATCAGTATGTAGAGAGACCTTGTAGCACCTTTGACACTAACTGAAAGAAAAAAGTTGGCACCATGAGCCTTTTTAGACTTCAGTCTATTTCCTCAGATGCTTTTGGTGGAGAGGAAGCCAGAGACAGACATATATTTGACATAGGTATGTGAGAATGTCAATTCATATTCAAAATGCTTTGGGTATGGAAATGAAATAGCAAGTCCAGTTTTAATTATAGTTGTTTGTGGACAAAGACATAGCCATTGGATATGGAAATGAGATGGCAAGACCAGTTTGGCTTTCTAAACTAGATGAGTGTAGGACTCCTGGATGAATTCCAATTCTGCTGTTTCTCTTTCCAATCTACCTTTGTAGTTCTTTTGTTCAAGGACTGCTATTCTGAGGTCTGACATGGAATGCCCAGGGAGATTGAAAGGTTCTTCCACTGGTTTTTGTGTATCCTCATTCCTAATGTCTGATATATATGTCAATTTATCCTCTGGTACAGGGACTGGTCTGTTTGCCCGATGTAGAGTGCTGATGGGCATTGATGACATAGTATGCCATAAATATGTTACAAATACTGAAGACACTACAATGTTTTAGTTGAGCAACACAAAACACATTAGTAAAATTCAAAGATATAGCCGTGTTAGTTTGTAGAATCAGTACGTAGAGAGATCTTGGAGCACTTCTGAGATGAACTGAAAGAAAGAAATTGGCAGTATGAGCTTTCGTAGCCTGCAGTCTACTTCCTCAGTCTACTTCCTCAGATCTGAAGAAGTAGACTGCAGTCTACAAAAGCTCACGCTGCCAATTTCTTTCTTTCAGTTAGTCTCAAAGGTGCTACAGGATCTCTCTAAACATTAGTAAAAGTGTGACTCCATGAAATTTGGAAGAGCCACCAGGTTGTCAGGATCAAGAAGACTGGGAACCAATGGTCATGAAGGCTGCCTGGCAATGAAACTGTGAATCCACTCTAGCTTTTAGTCCTTGGATTGTTCTTTTAAAATTTGACTAAAATTCAAAGCACTTTCACTGCCCCATTGACATGGAAGCCATGAGTCATAATTGTTGAAAAAGAAAAGGAAAAGGAAGGAAGGAAGGAAGGAAGGAAGGAAGGAAGGAAGGAAGTCATTTTCTCTTCCAGAATCTCAGCTGTCAAAAAGAAAGTTCTTGTTGCTGTATCATCAGTATGCCCTGTATTCTGTATGCCCAGAATAGTTTCAGATTGTTGAATATAAATTAAATATCTGTTCACATGTCTTCTTGAGCTCTTTAAGCCATTTTGCATGGATTATGTCTTTGCCATGACATTTAGAAATAATCCTGCACTTGCTTTAGGAAAGGAATCCATTTTTAACAGACTCCATTTTGCATAAAGTGTTAATGCCCATATAAAATTTAACAAGGTTTAGCCCAGAACATTTTGTACAGACAATTAAAATAAAAATTGAAAAATAAAGTTCAGTTGATGTGTTGATCCAAAGCAATCAGGGGAAATAAGGCCAATTCTTAAGTGACCCTGTCTCCTTCAGCACTGTCACTTTTGCAAGAGTGTTTTTTAAAATGGCAACAACTTTGACTGTCTATCTTCTTTTCTGCAGTTTAGTTTTAAATCATTTTGAATTAAATGTAGAAGTGGTAAAGCAATTATTGGAAAGTTCTACCATGGTAGGTTAAGATTTCCATTTTGCATGCCAATTCATGAGCTTCAGACCTTTTGCTTGCAGTGGTGTCCACCACCCAAGACAGAAAGCAGGAGAAAGAAGAGAGAGGGACAAGACAGAGCATGCATGAAGTCTCACAAAGGGATTGTCTTGCAAGACTTTGCTAGCATGCTGGCATCCAGCCTTCCTACACCACCATGGCACAACAATGATCCCTTTGGCTGTGTCAGGGTAGGTCATGCTTAGAGTGGTGGCCAGCTTTGGAGTTTGCATTTCCATTTTTACCTCATGGTCATGATTTACATTTTTATTACACCCTTTCTCCAGTGAGCTCAAGAGAGTGCAAATAGATGTTACCAGCCCCACATTATCCTCACAGCAACTCTTGGAGGTAGGCCAGACTGAGAGATAGTAATTACTTTTGTGGCTCAGAGGGGACTTGAACCTATATCTCCTGAGTTCCAGACTGGTTCTGTAACCACTATACCAGGCTGATTCTCTTATAAATTTTTTAAAATTGTTTATATCAAAAAAATCCACTATCTGTGGTATATGAAGTGCCCTGAGAACAGCCTCTACATTATATAAATTTCTAAAACCATTTGAGCATTGTTGTGCCATCGTTGTCTCACAGTGAGTTACTAGAGGTGCAAAGCAGATTACTTTTGTCAAGAATCTAAACCTTAATAAAATTATTTTCCATCCCTGCCCACAGTTATTGACTGCACTGGGCATGGAAGTAACTCCTCTGTCTATTTCAGTGAGCTCAACCTTACTAACATATCTGTCTAAGGCTGTGATACTACAGAATCTTTCTTAGGAATAAATCCTACCTTTACTAAATTTGAATTTAGTCATACTTGCTTCTAAATAAACATGCCTAGGAACACTAAACATTATTTCTAGTCAAATAGGGCATAACTGGGGTAGGGGGTAGGTACAGTTTAGGCAAGTAGATACTGATGGTAGTAAAAATAAAGCATTGCCTACAGACCAATGGATCACATATGTGTTAATATGAATGGCACCAAATATCTACCACACAAGCAGGAAAACCCAAGTGTCATCCTCTAATGTTGACAAATGCTTCAGCAAAAGATAGTTCACCTCCCATAAAGAGAAATCTCCTTAGCTGATGAGCAAAATCATTTCCTTTCATGGACATCCCTGCTGTTTCACCTCAAGGTTCTGTGAAATTAAATTTGGATTCTGACAACCCAAAGATCTCATTGTTTCATAAAACTGGTCAGGTATGACCGCCTTAAGCATCAGTTCAGAAAATTAAGTTTCAGTGTGTGAGTACTTAGCCACATCCACTATCCGCAGTATATTAAGTGCCATGAGGAAAGACGGTCCATCTGTATACTTGCAAGACATAAAAAAAGGATGGGATGGCTTTGGAAAGTGCCTTTTTCATTTAGCTGCTATGTGTTTTGTTTCAGTATTGTGTAGTCATCTATAAAACTATAGTGCTATATCTACCCACTCGACAGACAGTGCCAAATTCATTCATTTTCATTCCTTTGCCATTTGTTACGCATATTGCTGGACTAGGTGAGCCTACTTCAGCATCAGGTTTTTTAGTATTCATACTGCCTGCCAAAGAAAAAACTACCAACTTGCTGCTACTATGCTTTTTTAACAGGATGTTTGGTAGTTTCACCTTAACTTCTGAATTACGCTAAGAACCAGTTTTCCATGTGCAATTTGAGAGGGAAAAGCATGCACAATTCTCACTGGCTTTAATGGACAATAAGTCATTTTTATCATAGTAAACTGAAAATAGATTGTTGAGGGTCCACTTTATCTCTT
The DNA here is from genome assembly GCF_019175285.1 of Sceloporus undulatus. Taxonomy (NCBI): domain Eukaryota; kingdom Metazoa; phylum Chordata; class Lepidosauria; order Squamata; family Phrynosomatidae; genus Sceloporus; species Sceloporus undulatus. The sequence continues at coordinate 77,565,721 of NC_056526.1, read as the reverse complement.
CATGAAAGGCTTCTGGATCAAGAACTGATATTTCAAATCCAGGACAGATGGATGTATCTATTACAATGTTGTATGTGACCTGCAAATGGTCAGAGGTTTTTAAATGCAAGATGCTCATTATTTCTATATGGTTGCTCTTAAAGAGCATTGCTTTTCAGGTAGTCAACACTACAGAATAGATGGACCACTTCATCTAAGCCTGCATCTGCAGTGCAAAAATAATGCAGTTTGACACCACTTTAACTGCCATGACACAGTGCTATGGCATCTTGGGATTTATCATTTGTTGTGGCACCAGAGCTCTCCAACAGTGAAGACTAAATATCTCTGAAAAAACTGGGAAATCCCATATTTCCATAGCATGGACCCATGACAGTTAAAGCAGCATCAAACTGCATTATTCCTGCAGTGCAGAAACAGCCTAGGTTAAACAGATGGCTGCACCTCCCCTCCCCACTTCCCATCAACCTCTCCTGTGCCTTTACAGTCACCACAAGGAAAATATGGAGACCATACTGAGCAGATAACATCTAGAAGCCCAGTCTTTAGTTTCGAGAAAATGCTAGGCTTTAAGGGATGAGGGATCTTGGGAGGCCAGTTTGACAATGTTCTTAGTAATTATGCATTATGGCAAAGACCTTGGGGTAGCCAACGCATGATGATCCAGAGCAGATGTAATTACTGTCTATTTGGAAAGCCTACAAAACACAGATCAATTCTGTCCATGTCTAATCAGGATTAAGCCCACCCGAAGAGAATAGCTCAGTTCCATTCTATCACTGATAGAAGAAAGTTGTAAGTCAAATGGGGAATCCATGTGAGCTTCATCTTTAACCTACATCCCAATGTAAGACCATCTTCCTGAAACCATCAGATCACAATAGTCAGTAACTAATCTTAAATTAGTCACTCCTACTATGCCTTCCCCAAACTTTGAAGGGCTGAAAAAATATTATTTCCACCCCCCCATGGATAATTTTTCTGTGGGCTGTTTTTCTATATTCTCAATTGTCTTTGGATTCCCTATCATGTATGTATAATGCTTCTGCAGAACTTATGTTTGGAAACAAGAGATGGTCAGACTCTTCTGTTAGACTGTGACAAGAAAATGGCCTTGGAAAACCCCTGTACATCCTAGGAAAAGGCCTGTAAGGGCTATTAAAATGTGAAAGGTACCTCAAAATGCCCTCAAACATGGAGAAATGCCCAGTATCACTCCAAGGCTTGGTGACTAGTGGATAGGTGAAAATATTAACAGCAAAAAATAGCTCCCCTCTACTATTTGTTAAGTGGAATATCCAGAGCCATGAAAATGACCTTGCAGACCACATCAGACTCGTGAGGTCTATTTTACCCATTCCAGTTTCTCTGTGGCCAATGCTTGGGTCATTGACCTGTAATGAAAGTTAGAATCATAGAGTTGGAAGACACAATGGCCACCCAGTCCAACCCCCTGCCATGCAGGAACACAGAATCAGTGCGCGCACACACACCCAATAGATGGCCATCCAGGCTCTGTTTAAAAACTTCCAAGGAAGGAGACTCCACCACACTCCAAGGGAGTGTGTCTCACTGTCAAATAGCTCTTACTGTCAAGATGTTCTTCCTAATTTGAGGTGGAATCTCTTTTCCTGTAGTTTGAATCCATTGTTTCTGGTCCTGTTCTCTAGAGCTGCAGAAAACAAGCTTGCTCCATCCTCAGTATGACAATCCTTCAAATATTTACACAGGGCTATCACATCACCTCTAAATTTTGTCTTCCCCAGGTTAGACATACCCAGCTTCTTAAGTCTCTCCTCAAAGATGGTTTCCAGTCCCTTCACGGTTTGGTCACCCTCCTCTGGATGTGTATGTTCTGAATTATTGATGACTGCATGGTTAAATGAGATGGAAAGGAATGACTAATCTCCACTGGTACATTAGGGCATCACCTGTGTTCATATGATAACACTGATAAGATCATTTGCCTCTGCCCCATGTAGACATTCTTTAGGAAGCCAGGACCTAAAATGCAAAGCCTGTTACCTCCTATGTTGCCAAAAAAAACTCCTGCCACCAAGTGCAGAAGCTCCTTTCCTTTTTTTCCTATCATCCAATGGCAGGCCCACTGAAGCATGTTCAGCTCCATCTATTTGATAGCTTTCAGCTCAAATCTAGCCTGAAAAACATACACAAACACACAGAGATTGAGAGAGAGGGAAAATACATAGGAGTGTCATGTCATCAGCAACCCACTTCCAGAGATTTGGGTTCAAAATATGAGACCAGGAAGCAAGGCTTTATGAAGTCATAAGATGAGTTCTTGTGATGTCCCAGTGGTAAGTCACACAACAGACTGGAGAATGGCCCAGAGAGCTTTGGGTTCAAGTGATGATGGAAATGAGAATGAGTGGAATCTGAATAAATGAGGCTAAGGCTTGGGTAAGCATATGGAGGATCAGCATAACTATATTCCCTGAGACTTGGCAACTCTACACATATGATTCCCAGGGCTTCCTTCTTGAATGAAAGTAATCAACTTTCTCTTTTTCACATTCAAAATGAAAAACAAAAATCAGGACAAAAATGTATATTCACATGGCTGACAAGTGCTTAATACTATTTCTTCCCTGGCCAGCAACTGAAAATTCTTGAGAGCTTTTTGTTTGTTGACAAAGACCTGATGGATGATTTGCCTTTAAAACTAAAAATGACAATGCTACTTATTATTTTTCTAAATTTGCACACTGTTATTTTCCCCCAAAGTGGTTAAACTACATTTTTAACCAACAAATCTGTGTACTCTTGCTGATACCCTGAGCATAACAGCAAGAGACAGTTGTTACTAATTATGCATAGTCTTTGAATAATTATAGCTCTCATCAGCAGAATGAAAATGCTAAATAATGAAGGAAGGCAGTTTAAAATGTATGATGGATCACAGATCCACTGTAATGCTGCTTGCCTCTTAAAGATAATACTAATCTTAACATAAAAAGCCATGTCTTCTTCCACTAAGCAGATTTGCTCTTCCTTAGCTTGAAGGCTTTGTTCTGATGAGCTTATCATGGTGGAATGTACTGCAACGAGTCAGGAATTTCATCTTTGTTATGCTGTAGACTATCCATTGTCATCGCTATTGTTTCCAAGAAGTGTGGCTGAAGACGTAGGATTCATATTTGCATTGATCTAAGACTTGAAAGGAAGATGGCAAACTTATTTTTAATAAGTGAAACGTTCTTAATTTTCTTGTGCTCTAGCCACGACAAAGCGGCAAGATGATGGGGCTTCTTTGTCTACAAAACAAAAGGATCACTTTCTCAAAATCATGTTTTTTTCCTGTTATATATATCCCAAAGCCATCTTATTCTATGTACTATGCTGTAATCCCAAGAGAGCGATATGCTCTAATATAAAAGCATGTAAGTAAAGCAGTTGTGCATGTGTGTGTGTGTGAACTAAAAAGATTAAAAAACCCATCAATCAGCAATTTTGTGTGAAAAGTGAGCAGCAGAATCTGATTCAGGTGTTCATTTCTGTACATGAGTAGAGAGTGTTGGAGGTGTAATGCTTCAGTCTCACTGCTCAGTTGATGGGGAAGGTCTGAAAGGGAAATGTAATGACCTATAGCTGAAGATGACTGCAAAGCTCCATAGGAGTGAAAGCCCTCATAAGATAATGCCTCTACTCATGTTGAACCCTGTAAATGTGCTGACTTTGAACATGGCTTCAGCTCAGACCTGCCCCTTTTTCTCATCTGTACAGCCCCTAAAGCAGAAAAAGTCTTCCTGGGGCAGAACATGGCCACCTGATACCTTCATCGCAGAGCTCCATGAAGGAGAGAGCAGCAGCGGCAACAGGCACAGGTTTGGAGATTCTGTCCTGTGTGTTTGCCCTGGAAAAGGGGTGGGATAAAGAGTGTGCCCATGAAGATCTGTAAAGCCCACATAACTCCTAAGTGTCATTGTATTTGGCTAGCACTCCATCTACACTACAGAAATAATCCAGGTTGACATTACTTTAACTGCCATGGCTCAATGCTATGGATTTTTTTGGGAATTGTAGTTTGTTGTGGCACTAGAGCTCTCTGACAGAAGGCTAAATGTCTCACAAAACTACTATTTCCAGAATTCCACAGCACTGAGCCATGGCAGTTAAAGTTATGTCAAACTAGATTATTTCTGCATTTTCTAGGACTGAAACGGAGGGAATATTGAGGGACAAAGTCATCAGCTTTTCTCAGTGTTCATGAGGCTAATGAACATTAAGCTGCAACCACACATCCTTTTCTATGGGGTGAAACAGACCACCCAAAAATGCCGGATTGCGGCCGCCATGGCACTGCCTGCCATGGCACCACGGTGCCACAGCAGCCACAGGCCACAACCCCAATCCAGCTATTTGCCGGTGCAAAAATAAGTGGCAGAAAGCTGCTCCTTTTTGAGCTGGCAAAAAGCTGTTGCTACCATGGCTGTACACCACTCCTGTGGCATGCTACATCTAAACACCACACTTCCAACTTGGGGGGCATGCGTTGTGCATAGGCCAAACCCCCAAGCTGCTTTTTTTGGCAGTCTGTTCAGGCCCTACTTATTTAGAACTATGTGAACATTGAGTTTAATTATTAACAATTATACATTATAGAAAGGCTGATGATTTATTGTATCTATTTATTAGAGAAGCATTGAGGGCTTTTTATTTTACAATAACATAGGTTTATATAACTGTTGTTGAGAAGACTGGAAGCCACTTTTATCTTTCTTCTTTTCCTCCCTTTTCACCCTTGATGTACCTATTTTTTATTATTTTTGCATCTTTTCTCTTTTGATTTTTCCCAACATTCTGTTATTAGTGTTAGTGTTATGCTTTATATATCTGGAAAAATTGTTTTAAAAGACCAAGGCAGAAGAAGAGGACATGATATTCCATCTAGTGTGCTGAATAAAACTTTAGAGGTTTCTTTTCCTTATCAAACACAGCTAAGCCTACCTAAAGAGGAAGCTACCTAGTGTGTGAGAAAAGTAGCACCCTACTTAAGCATTGCATCTGCAAGGGTTTGGACTTCTATCTATTGAAGTTTTGGGAAGACCTGTGGTTTGGCCCTGGGCTCTTGGGAGACTTCCACAAGAGACAAATCAATAAAAGCAATTAATGAATAAATCTATAAATGTGATGGTGACTGGATTTCATTCTACAAAATACTGGAAGGTATTGAA
>NC_056526.1:77526048-77555973 GCF_019175285.1 Sceloporus undulatus | reverse complement strand
GAATACCCCCCCCACACACACCACAAATATTATAGATTGGGAAATAAAGTGTATGATATACCTTTGATAAACTGACAAATTGCAAAAGACTAAGAAGATGATACTGCAACAAATTCGCCAGAACTGAAATTACTTTCACATTATTTAGCAAAACAAATACTAATATGTGTCTCATACATGAATGCAGTGCATTTACATTTAATAGTGTGGCTGGAGAAAAGTATTAAATGCCTAAAAACAAGGCACTGAATAGACTATCATTTTAAATACAGTGATAATTCCTATTCATTTATATCAGCTATCATTTAAACGATGTAAGAATTTTAGAGAGCCAGCAGGGTGTGGTTGAGCATTAGACTGCAACGTTGAGAACAGGGTTTGAATTCCCACTCAGCCATGGAAACCCACTGAGTCACTTTGGGAAAGTCAAGGTTAAAAAAAACATGATTTAAACAACATTTCCACAGAATTCATTGATCTGCAGTGCTAAGTATAATAGATCGTGAACCAGAAGAGCTTTGGTCTGAAGCCAGGGACATAATAAAAGAAGAATGCACAAAGACATTTCTAACAGACAAAAGGAAAGTGAAGAAATTATGGATGACAGATAAAACACTACAAGCAGTAAAGGAAAGAAGAGAAGCAAAACAAAAAGGAGATAGGAATAAACTAACAACCATGAATGCAACAGTACAACAGCTAGAAGATAAGGAAAATTACTACAATGACCAGTGCAGAGAAATAGAAGACAACAACAAAAAGGGAAGAACAAGACACCTGTTCCATAAGATTTGAGAAATCAAAGGAAAGTTCAAGCCCTGGACCAAGATGCTCTATGACAATAAAAATAACATAATTCGAGAGCAGGAAGGAATAAAAAGAAGTTGGATACAATACACAGAAGAGTTATATAAAAGAGATGACAACATGAAGAACACATGAAATGAAGAGCCATATGAAAATGAACCCCAAATTCTAAAAACTGAGGTGGAAGCTGCAATAAAAGAAATGGCAAAAAATAAGTCTCCAGGAACAGATGACATTCCAATGGAACTATTGCAGTTCACCTTGATAGAGTCAACTCGAGTGCTAACCAGCATATGTCAACAGTTAAGGAAAATGAAATGATCGCCAACAGATTGGAAAAAATCAGTATACATCCCCATGCCCAAAAAAGGAGACACAAGAGACTGCAACAAGTATAGAACCATAGCACTAATCACCCATGCAAGTAAAATTATGCTCAAAATACTGCAACACAGACTCCCACCATAATTGGAGAAGAAATCCCCGAGGTCCAAGTAGGGTTCAGGAAAGGAAGAGACACCAGGGACCACATCACAAATACAGTGCACTTGCGCCATGCACAGAAGCATTTTATACAGCTTACACAGAAGCCATTCAGGGAGAAAAACAATGGCACTCACCACATACATGCACCCCATTATTTCCTGTGGGGCTAAAGCATAGGTGGATTTTCCCTTATGCAGGGAGATCCAGAACGGATCCCCTGCATAAGGAGAGGGCCCATTGTATACAATGGCTAATGGAGCATAGCAGGGAGTTCCAAAAGAAAATCTGTATGTGTTTTATAGACTATAGAAAAGCCTTTGACTGCACAGATCATGAAAGGTTATGTAATGCTCTTAAATACTTGAGAGTGCCAACACATCTGACAGTCCTGATGAGGAATCTGTACTTATATGTAGAACATATTGTAAGGAAAGCAGGCTTAGACATGGAAGAGGGAGGAGTGAAAATAGGAGGAAGAAATATCAGCAATCAATATCACTTCTGTATTTTATGGTAAACAGTGTGTAGACAGTGGAGGTGCAATCTATTCAAAAGGACAACTGCCACTCTTGGAAGCTTCCAGAATGGTGCTCAATAACATTGCCAGATTGGAAACTGGAGAAGGTTCCTGTACTTTTAATGGCTGTGCAGAAGTTGGAATTTCACCAGGAGAGGTTTTTTTACCTGGTTGTGCAACATCTACTGAAATTCCATCTTCTACACAACCATTAACAGCACAGGAGCCCCCTCATGTTTTCAGTCTAGTACACCTACTGGGGATCCTAAAAGGCTTGAGGGCCTCAAAACTGTGTTTGGACCACATCAAAGCAATGCACTGTTCTAGTTGCTTGGTAGATACCTATTAAACTGCAACACCAAAATAGCTTTTGAAGTTGAGATCGCAAAAGCACCAGCTGATATTAAACCCTGATTATTCAGCAGTATTATACTTTTTCATAACATACCTTTCCATAGTATAATTTATCATGATAATCCCAGCTGTGAAGTAGCATTAGTAAACATCTGGCAACTTTAATTTCCTTTTTTTATTTTTCACTTAAATTCTATTCAGCTTTAACCATCTCAGAAATATAGAACATCCGTTCAGCTATTCATAAAAATAATGATTGAGGCTGTTTAGGGAAACAGTCTCCATTCTTTGACATGATGCATTCTTACACTAAGATATTTCGACAGGTTTATGTATAAAACACAATTAAAATAAAAGTATGAATAACAGTACTGTGCTTTGTTACCTTATTAACTCCCAAATTGTTCCACAGTTAACAAATCCCCCAGTGTCTGTTTCCATAAAAAAAATTATTAGAAATGGTTCCCAATGTTAATCTGCTTCATAAAATATTAACATCACTTTTGCATAAAATCCAACACTTCCTCACTCTGTTAAAACTGTATATATCAGACACCTTGCAAGCTGAGCATGCTGGCAATAAACAGCCACATAAATGCACTTCAGCAAAGTATAGGAGTTATTCCAAAGAACTCAACTTATGAAATATGTCCCCAGCTACAAAATGGCAATAGAATATAAAATCATTTTCATTAGCAAGATTATATATGGTACACAATTGCAGAGGTTGAAGCCCAAGTGCTACTTATTCGAGCATCTAGTACTGTGTTAGGAATCACCATCATTTTCATCAAATTACATCAGATTTGGCATGCAACAGGGGTCAAAGAAAGGAACTATTTCTCTCTCCTACCACAGCATTTTCTCCAGTCCCTCTGAACATGGTACACTGAGGGTTGAAGAATGTTACTGAAAGAAATGTGTTGTGATTCAGGGCTAGTACAGTCCCTGAAATTCAGGCAGTGATGTTTTCCATAAGTGGAGCTCTTCTGTCAGCAGAAGGCAGATCTCCGATCCAGTACCATCACCATCATCATCATCATCATCATCATCATCATCATCACTATCATCATCACAATCACCATCATCATAATGATCTAGAAAAGTCTCATAATCACCTGAACTACTTACGACAACTGAGCATCCTGATGGCCTTTCCAGATAATCATCTCATCTCCCTTAGAACCAATGTAGGGACACAGTGGCTCAGTGGTTATGATGCTGACTCTGACAATCACAAGGTTGGCAGGTCGGCAGTTTGAGACCCAAGTGCCGTGTGATGGGGTGAGCTTTTGTCTCTAGCCCCAGCTTTTGCCAACTTAGTAGTTCAAAAGCATGTAAAAAGTACAAGTAGATAAATAAGCACCACTTCAGTGAGAAGGTAGCAGTGTCCTGTGCAATCATGCTGGCCACATGACCATGGGATTTTCTTTGGTAATGCTGGCCCCCTCGGCTTAGAAACAGAGATGAGCACCACCCCCTACAGTCAGGCACAACTAGACAATCTTGTCAAGGGAAACCCTTTACCTTTTTACCTTTAAGAACCAATTCAGATACATATGCACAAATCCTATGTGTGGTAGAGGCCCGCCTTAGAAACTGTGGCCAAGCTCCTACATCAGTTTTGTGTAGTGCAAACCTTCACATGTGGAGTTACAGGTTGATTGTGCAATGTGTTGAATGGCAATGTTGTGCAAACAAACATGCACCCCTATGTACCATCAAAAGACTGCTACTACTAATATCAGTAGGGAGAGATACAGATCAGTCAAGAATGTGCATCAGTATGCACAACAGCACCCCATATCCACTCTGCTAATGTAACTCTGGATGGTGTACACTGGACAAAAATGGCCAACAGCTTTCATGGAAGTATGGAAGACACTAACATGTATAAGACACACTATATAATACCAGTGTGATTAATCACTTAATGATAGGTGTCCATGACATTATTAGTCATCAAGGCCACTAGTCATCCCATTTTCAGGTTTCAGATAGTCAGCCTTCAGCTGCAGGGGAGAAGCTTTATAGGAATTAAAATAGTAGTACAGGACCTCATACCCCAAAGGCACCAGATCCTGTCTGATCTTGGAAGCTAAGCAGGCTCAGCTCTGGTTAGTACTTCAATGGGAGATCACCAGTGAAGACCAGTTGCTCTATGATCTATTTCAAAAGAAAGAGCTGGCAAAACCACCTCTGAGGATTCCCTGCCTAAGAAAACCCTTTTATATTCACTGGGTCACCATAAATCAACAGGTGACATGAAGGCTCATGTCTGACACACACACACACACACACACACCAAATCTTGCCTGATCTTGACAGATAATAATAATAATAATAATAAATTTTATTTATATCTCCTGCTTAGCAGGATCCACCCTAGTTAGTACTTGGATGGAAGACTGCCAATGAATACTAGATGCTGTAGGCTATATTTCAGAGGAAGAAACTGGCAAAACCACCTCTGAATATTCGTTGCTTAAGAAAACCCTGTAAAATTCAGTGGTTGCCATTAGTTGACAGGTGACTTGAAGGCACATACACACACATACAGGACCCCATATCCACTCTGCTAATGTAGGATGTAAAGAGCCTCGGTCTACATCCATCTTCATTAAACCTGTCTTTCTGCTGCCAGGATAAGGATAGGAATGCCAGGAATCATATTTTTAAACCTCCACGTCTGCCCATTCTGAATATAAAAATCTCTTGTTAATCTTAGTAAATTCTCCCAAAATGAAATAAAACACCAAAGTCAATACAAAAACTGATTTCCAGCAAAGAGAAGAACATATTACACCTTATTTCCATTTATGTGTTAAACATTAGTAGCTGCTTAGAAAGAAGAAGTGACAAGCCTAAATCAGCACTATAGTTGTGGAACTCAGAAAGTTACTTTGAAGGAGAATAAATATCATGCTACAAACAAGCTATTGTTAATCTATAAATATATGGAGCTAAACTATTAATATATTCATTTTTCTTTTAAAAAATTCTAAGTTATGCAAGATTATATCCATAAAGAATCAAACCCATATCTTTAGAAGTGAAGCATTCAAAGACATGGGCCTCGAAACCAAATCTATCAGTCAGTTTGTTACACATTGCTACAGGGTTGTTGTTGTTGTTATTATTTAAATCTGTTTGAACTCTAAAATTCTCGTCTAACTTGATTGTGGATGAAGTTGGTCATAATAGAATGATAGGCAGAATTTTTTCACCTCTATTGGGAATAATATCTGAATAGTAAAACTCATATTCATAATCAAAACCTCATTGCTTTCAAAGGACATGTTTTCTCAACAACATAAAATTGCCATTTACAAGTAATGATATACCACAGTGGGTTAAAAATACTTTGAAGCATTTTATCCAAATACATCTGGATAAATCATCAACTTTTCTACAGAAGCCAAAGTGAAATCTGATCTCTTTTTCTTCCCATCTCAAACTAACTAGGAAATATGTCTTCATTAAATAACTGATTTATATCATTATGGCACCCCAGTCCTGTAATTTGACGCAGCCATTTTGCAGCAAGAAATGTGGTATTTCTGAACTGACATTTTGCTTCCAACATATTTAACCACAACCTTTGGGTTGACATCAAGCTTACACAAACATTTGCAAAGAACCAACATCCAAATGTCAACAAAGTGTATATTCTCTGTGTTCACATCAATCCATGATTGTGATCTTGGCCTAGAATGAGATAACAGCTTTCCATTGTCTGAATACTTTTCACCTTTCAGCCTAAAGCTGTTATAAAGTCTTTGTTTACTTCGGTTTAGTTTTCTTGACAATATCTTAATATCATACAGAAGGTAGATGATGATAGCAAAATAGAACATGAGATTATTGTTCTTTTGCATAAAATTAATGAATTTCTTAAAGACCTATTTTAATGTTATGCACAGAAACAAATCCATGCTAGCTGCAGAACTCTGGGAGTTGCATCCAGCTCCAAGCTCAGCTCTGTTATTATTAATTTATCTATTCATTCATTCATTCATTTTATATGCTGCCTTTCTCCCAAAGTAGGGCCCAAGGCAGCTCGAAGATAAAATGGGTTAAAAATTAACAATAAAAATGTATAAATGATTAAAATCATCTCACTAAAACAGTATAAAATTAGGTTAAAAATACAAAAGTTAAAAAGCTTAAATAGAGCACACACCACCCGTAAATGCCTCTCTGACAATGGAGCTTATCGCTCAGCATTTTAAACTGACTCCAGCCTCCCAGGCTGGAGCTGGGATGTGGTATGGAGGCAGGGATTATCATACACTAAATAGCTGCCGAATCACCAGCCACCATCAGCCCAGGTCCCAACTGCACTCTGCCAGCACTTTTTGGAAGTCAGAAAGCTTTCAGTCTTCTAAAAAGTGCTGGCAGAGCAAGGCTGGGACCTGGGATGGCAACCGGCGGTTTAGTGTGCGATAATCCCCACTTCCATCCTGCATCCCAGCTCTAGCCCAGGAGGTTGGAACTGGTTTAAAATGCTGAGCGATAAGCTCCAATGTTTACATACATCTGAGTTCCTAAGCAGATGACACAAAAGGGAACCATTCCAAGTGTCTACAGGTAAAGCAGTTGACCTCACAAGAAATGCATTGGGGAACACTTTTGTAATTTAAGGATTAATAAAACACACGCTACTTTAGTGAATCATTTTTTGGAACAACATCATTCTGCAACAGATCTCAGATTTTATGCTATAGAGATGGCATATACTATTGATGAAAGCATTCTGTTTAAAAAAGGTGGAGTGGGTTTTAAAATGCAAATCTTAGGCCCTTAGAGGCCTACTCCCTCTGTCACTCTTGCAACATTTTTGGAGGTTTCTAATGGTGCTTTTCCCTTCAACCTAGATGTCACCTATATTTTTAGCCATATGCTTACAATATATATATATATATATATATATATATATATACACACACACACACACACACACACACCCTTCATTCATATATTTTCGTCTGTCCAATCACTGGTTTGAGAGTTCCTGGTCCAGATACGTTCTTTGAAGTTAGATTCTAAATAGATATGCACAGAGCACAGGCAATGTAATAATAGTGTACAATAACAATTTTATGTAATACTATATTATGTACTGTCATATTGTGCATTTGTGTGTTGTCTGTTTTTGTGATTTTATAAACTATCCAAATAAGGCATTTGAGAGGATATATAGGCTGAAATGTGTCTGTCTGTCTGTCTGTCTGTTGTTGTTGTTGTTTTAATTAATAAAACAACCATCCTTTGAGCATTATTATTATTATTATTATTAAACTTTATTTATAAAGTGCTGTACATACTGAGTATACAAAAATTAAAAAGCTGCCTATGGTGTACAATCTAGGAAAATAAAATAATAACATTAAAACATTTTAAAATACAACAAATACATATGCATAATAATAATAATAATAATAATAATAATAATAGCATTTTGAGATATGCCTCCAGTTTCTTCTGAAGATCTCCTGTGCTATTATCATTTGGCCTTCCCTTTTCGCTCTTGCATGAACACTGTCAACAACACAAAACAAAACAAACACTGGCTGTATAATATAAGTTACAGCATAGCAAATGCTATGCAAATAGCAAAAGGTAGAAAGAAGGAGCCAGATTCTAGCTCTGTATGGGAGACACTGGGGAGAGCTGCATTCAGAACCCCTTGTCTGCCCTTCTCCCTCTTAAAAAACACCTTAAAACTAACTAGATAAAATGCATTATTCCCCTTCAAGTTGAAGATATCACTGAAGTCAGATTATGTTAGTTTGGAAGTATTTTTTTAAAAAAAATATGGAGTCTCATTATTCAATGTGCAACCTAAAAAAAATAAAAGTCATACTAAATAATATAAATGATTCCTTCATAAATGCCCTTGTGGATACCAAATGCTGATGATATACTGTGTGCCATAAAAACTTGCCACGTCTTGCAGAATCACTACTGACAGTCTCCTAGGAAAAGACAATTTGATTTACTCTAATATAGTTTGCTCTGGTGAGATTTAGGATTAGAAAGAGCAGCAACACTTAATCCTAGGAGATAATATGTTCTTTAATGACTCCTTGAGAGGCAAACACAAGACAGGCTGTTCAAATTAGGATGGAAGGCTGTAGACCAAAGTACTAAAGACTGTATATTCAATCATTTTGCTTCTAAGAGTGTGGATTGCTGCTCTCTTTTTTTAACCCTTTCCTCAGTGTATATCCTGGTTTAATGTTTCCCTCTGATGTGTAACTTTTTACATTGGTCTGGTTTGCCCTGTGGGGTTAAGCAGCTACAGAGGCAGTTTCACACTTTAGGTGCTGTAGTTGTGTCCTATGGGATCCTGGGATTTGTAGTTTTGAATGGTCTTTAGCCTTCTCTGCCATGTATTCTCCTATCATAAAGTGTTTTACAATTCCCATATCATTTATCCTACAAAGCTATGAAGCCTGGAAATGTAGATACAGTAATGTAGCTGAGACTGGCACCTAGGCCATGATCTTATATTATTGCTAGCAGAGTGTGAATCTCTGCCAACATCTTTTTGTTTGACTTCCCGTTCTGCTGCACTGTGCACTCTTATGGTCAAAAACCTTCCTCAGCACCCCTAGTGCCAATCCCACACAGCCATTCGGGGGACAGGGTCCTGGATAGCACCTGGCTAGTTTTTCCAGCAGGACAAAGAAAGAGCCATCACCCAACTGCACCTTGAGCCACTCATTTTCTGTGATAGCATGTATAGTGGCATCAGCTGAGATTGCACTTTGTGCAAAGTACTAGATACCTTTTTCTGCAACTACTTGAAAGTGAACCCTGTTGTACTGGGTGGCTATGCTATCATATATCACCAATAGGATTCCATAGGATCATAGAGCTATAAGACACCATATCAGACATCCAGTCCAACCCCCTGCCATGCAGGATTATAGCAATAGCAAGTCCATTTCTATACAGTGAACTATCAGTGAACTAGCACTCCCTAAGCAGTTTACAATGTGTAAGCCAATTGCCCCAACAAGCTGGGTACTCATTTTACTGACCTACAACAGGATGGAGGTCTCAGTGGACACTGGAGCCCTGCAGGATCAAACTTACAACCTTGTGGCTGTGAGTGGCTGCAGTACCAGCATTTAACGGTTCCCATTCTTGAAAAGCTGCCTGACAAGCCTGGGCTGGATATGGGCTGCCTACTGCCAACCATGTGATAAGATCCGTTCCAGAAGGCTACAACCCATGTCTTTCCTGGCACAGATTTCCAGTACAATAATCTCAAATGACAAACCCATGTTAATCTAGAAGATCCATATGCAAAAGTATCTAATAGCACTGTTGAGACTTACAGAAAGAAACAAGCTGGTAGCATGAGCGTTTGTAGATCTGAGCCTACTACCTCAGATGCACAGAGTAAGGTCCCATCCTATGCAGATTGCTGGACAAATGAAATGAAAGGAGATTTATGACTGTATCTCAGGTAGTTGTCCCCTGTGCAAGGTTATATAACATGGGATAACAGATGTGGAACTCTGGAGAATTAACTAGGTGAGTTCGGCCACTATCCCATTCTGAGAACCTACTGACTTGAAGTGGATGCTTGAATCTGCTTAACAGCAGGGTCAGTCCTACATATATATTTGCATTTATTTATTTATTTCATGTGGATAGGAACTTGTAGACAGCAAGGCTGAGTGGCTTTACCAGGTACAGTCATATTAATGGACAGTGATTCCAAAGACAGTATTAATGGACAATGGTTCCAAAGACAAGAGTTTTAATTGGACACCTGATTCATTTTTCTCTTATTGTGATGAGGATAGAATGTCATAAGCAAGGATGACATTCAATTAGCTTCCTGTTTTCCATTTACATATACATACATACATATATACATACAGGGCAATGAAGTTTTTTACGCACTCTTATACCTGATTAGTTACTGTTAGGGTGGCAAAACAGCAGTTTCAGAATGTCTAATTAGGTAATTTGCAGAGCTTTTATTATATGTTATTCTTTATCAAGTGACAGCAGCTACAGAGATTAATAAAACTGTCAGCTATGGGTAAATTTATAAGTGACTGCTTCCGTTTTTATTCTCAAGTGATGTTAATTAGCATACTGTCCCTGTTTTATTGGAGAGAACTATAGAAGAAAGACGGGGGAGAGTTATCTTGCTGACATTAGATAACTTCAGTTTCTGTTGATAAAAGGAAGTGTAATCTCATAGAACAAATCCAGAATAACAGACAATTAGCAAGTTGGCAAAAAATTCTGCGGCTGATGAGGAGAGTGAATAAGCTGATGGCCAAATGTGAAGTTCTGTGGTTAAATCCTAAAACTCTAAACAACCTGAATCCCGACTACTTGTAAACTCACTTTATTCAATCCCTAGGACCATGGCGACAGCCCTATTTGCCACATGCTCCTGAGATCTGTTCCACAATCATTTAGAGCAGGACAGTCCATGTTATGGCACCCATTCTGTGCAATATCCTTTCTTCTGAACTTTGATGTTCTCAGGTAGTTTGTATATTTTGACACTTGTATTAAAACGACTTATTTTTCCAGGCCTTTCTTATGTAGTACAACCTACCATTTAATTAATGGAGAATGAAAATACACTGGGCCCTTGGTATCCACTGGGGTTTGTTTCCAGGACCCACTGTGGATACCAAAATCCATGGATACACATTTCCCATTACATGTGTAATGGCATAGTGAAATGGTGTCCTTATATAAAATGGCAAAGTCAAGGTTTACTTTTTGAAATTTGCTTGTCTCTTTGTTTTTGGAATATTTTCAAGCCCTGGATGATGGAATCCATGTTGATATAGAGGACTAACTGTACTGTAATTTTGTACACAGAAAAAGCTCAACAGTAATAAAGACCTTTGAATACTTCAAAAACAGGTAGCCAGCAAGGAATATTGTTGATCCACTGGATGACAACTGAGGCAAGGGTGAATTAAGAGAAGATAAGGAGACTATAGAGAAGATGGATGATTATTTAAATATATTTTATTTTTTGCTCTTCTTGAGTACAGAAGATGAGGTAGGGCAGGTGTCTGTGCCTAGATACCTTTCCAAGGAAATGAAACAAATAGTGGAAACAATAACTGGAATTCTAGACCTTATTGGGAAATTAAAAATAAATCCCCAGGGCCACATGGGAGTTCTTAAGGCAAAGTAATGCCAGAAAGAAAACCTGGGGATTTCAAGAAATTACAAATCAGTTGGCTTAACATTTGTTCTGAACGAGTTAGTGGAAAAACAGAATGATGATGCATATAGAAGAACAAATCTTGATGAAGAATCAGTATCTTTTCTAGGATTTTTTGTGAAGATCAATGAATGTATGAATGGAGTGACCCAGTAAGCACAGTTTGCCTGGATTTTCAAAGGCCTCTAATAAGGTTCATTACAAAAGACTCATGAGCAGCTTTAACAATCATAGTACTGTATAAGAAGAATGATCTACAGTAATTATGGTAAGATAGAAAAGGTACAGTAGGCAGGCAGTAACACTACAAGGTTAATATTAGTATTAAATGTCCTAAAGGCACCAGATGCCAACTGGTATAAGAAACTAAATAGGTTCATGACTATTTAATACTTGGGTGGGAGACCACCAAACAATTACAAGTGCTTTAGCCTATGTTTCTGAGGAAGGCAATGGCAAACAAATTCTGAGTTTTCTTTGCCTAAGGAAACACTATAAAATTCATGGGGCTATTATGTCTACAGGTGACTTGAAGGCACACATACACACACATTGTATAAAGAGTAGACATGTGAAAACCTCCCTCTGCTTTGTTTCTTCAAATCCTAGCTGCAATTTTTTTCTTTCTTTTTTTCAAACTGGGTTACAAAACCTTTGTCTTTCAGCACACTTTGGTATGTGCTTTTCCTAGTGATGCAATTTTGTGTGCTGCTGGTAATGTACACATTTTTATTCACTTTCCCATTGTCTAAAGCCGGATTGTGCACTTTTATACCTACTTCTAGTTGTGCACATTGAGTTGCATACAATTAAAGAAGAAAGAAAGCAAAGGACCTGACACTAATGGCTTCTTCCAAATGAAAGACAGACAAAAGATATGCCATATATACTCGACTATGAGTCAACCTCATTTATAAATCAAGAGCAGGTTTTAAGGCCAAAATTTTGCATTGTAATATGAACCATGGATTAATTGAGAGTAAAACTTAGGAGCATATAAAAAGGATCTAAAAGATGAAGCACATTGCCAAAAAATTTACAAAATTCCAGCAGGCTTAACTGTTTGTGTTCATACTAAAACCTGGATGGATGAGGGAGTAGAGGGGGGTCAGTGCTTC
Organism: Sceloporus undulatus; assembly: GCF_019175285.1. Taxonomy (NCBI): domain Eukaryota; kingdom Metazoa; phylum Chordata; class Lepidosauria; order Squamata; family Phrynosomatidae; genus Sceloporus; species Sceloporus undulatus. Next base: position 77,543,468 of record NC_056526.1, on the reverse strand, counting down.
CAGAACAGATTATGCACTTGCTTTTCACCAGGGTGTGGTTCTGTTTTTAAATAAGAGTTAAAATACTGCACTTACATCTCAGGTTTTTTGACTAAACCCTCTAGATTTATACATAAAGAATACAGTTGGTACCTTTGTATAAATAATCTTATAGGCCATAAACTTACTACAGGGAGTACACAACTCTCTTATTGCAACAGCTTCACTGGCTACTGGTCTATTTCTGGCCACAATTCAAAGTTCTAATTTTGACACCTGCCTCGCCCTCTTTGTTCTTCTCTTTTTACTTTCCCTCCTCCATTTCCCCAGGTACATTTGCACCGTAGTAATAATGCGGGTTTGACATCACTAAGTGCTGTGGCTCAATGCCATGGAATTCTGGGGTTTGTAGTATGGTGGGGTTACCAAACCACTTTGACAGAGAAGGCTAAATATCCCCAAAAAACTTCTCAACTTTCCATGGATTAAATTGGAGCTGCCCACAAATTAAATTAGATCTATAGGTGAGAATGAGACATTCCCTTCCCTGGGGAAGAGCTCTAAGAGGGAAGGAAGGAAAGGGTCTTATTTAGACCTAGGTTTTTTCACCGCCACACACAAATTTGCCTCTAGTGAGCTGTGCTTGTTATGAATCTTTAGTATTACAGTATTTCAAACCTTTCTTCTTTTTATACTTAGAAAGCGACATTCCAACACAGAAAGTGGGACATCAGAGCTGAATGCATTGATTTCACTGGGAATTTAATGTGTCCCGTTATGCCTTGGATTGTGATTACTATGGCTGCTTCTACATTGCAGAATTAATGCAGTGTGACACCACTTTAACTGCCATGGATGAATGCTATGTAATTCTGGGATTTTGAGTTTTCTGAGATATTAAGCTTTCTCAGGGACACATCTCCACTGTAGAAATAATGAAGTCTCACACCACTTTAAGTGCTGTAGCTCTTTCCTATGGAATCCTGGAATTTGTAGTTTTACAAGGTCTGTAGCCTTCTCTACCAAAGAGTGTTGGTGCCCCACATAACTACAAATCTCAAAATTGTGTAGGATGGCAACATGGCAGTTAAAGTGGTGTGAATGTACATTATTTATACTGCATAGATGCAGATAGCTTTAGTGCCACAAAAACCTACAAATCCTATGATTCCATAGCATGGAGCCATAACAGTTAAAATGGTATCAAACTGCATTAATTCTGCAGTGTGGCAGCAGCCACATGAGGTATTTCCTTATCCTTTTCCCTACAGCTTTATTGTGAATAATTTCTGATTTATATCATACCTATCCTCTCAACACTCACGTCAAGCCATTTAAAAGTGATAGATAGCAAGTCGCCAGAGGCTACTAGTCAAATTTAGTAGCTAAACAGGGACTTGAACCTGAGCTGCAATGTACAGTTTCACCTACACTTAGGCCCTGAACAGACCAGCAATAAATGTTAGCATTGGGGCAGAGTGGGGGCATGGCGACCGCATGCTACACATCCCAACTCTGTTCCCATGCTGGTGTGATACCGCATGGGCCAGCAGCATGGTGGGAGGCAGCACAGTGTTCCCCTGGCACAGCATGTACACATGCTGCACCAAAGGAACGCAGAAAAGCTGCAGCACGAGTGGCAATGGTGCCCTTTCCATAGGGTGGTTTCTTTTTGCACTGCAGACCTGCTAGGTTGGGGATGTGGCATGCGGTTGTCATGTCACCAATATGGCAGAGAAAGGGCAATCTGTAAAGCCATTTTCTTTCAGAATGCAATGGTCAAAAGCAACATCAATTTTTCAAAGCGAAAGCTCATGCAGGGCGCAGTGTAGTAAAGGGTACAGAATGAAATAGTGATCTCTTTGGAGGAAGCTGGGAAACAAAAGTGAGGAATAAATACATCCTGAAACCCAAAGCATCAGTAAAAGAGTTGCATCCTTGCCACAATTCTCTGCAGTGGCAGCTATAAACATTTAAGTGCTTATTTTTCATACCTTGTAGACTCGCTTCCTTTGCTTTAGAGATATAATTTATAGATCTTAATACCACACCGGTAATGTCTAATGTAATGTGCTTTAGCCAGTTGCTGGTCCATAAACTCTTAAGGGACATGGTTGGTACATATCTTTTTCCTTCTGACTGTAAAAAAATCTATATACTGACTATGACTGATGCCTCTACCACAATGGACCAAATAATTTTGAAGACCCTGCAATTTTGTTTTATGCTCTTCTTTGACAAATTTGACTTTGCATTATTTTCTTCTTTTTATATATATATCATCGTTCATGCTCTGGGCCTTGATTTGTAAACTCTGAAACTGCCATACATAAAATCATCTAATCTTTGCAAAAGGTGGAATTAGAAACAATGAAAAAAGCTGACAGAAAGCTTATATAACATTTGAAGGTGTCATGACTGAAGGGCAGCACAAACCTAAACAGAATTAGGAATGAAGTAAGGAAGATTATCTACCACTTTCAAAGCCATGCTGGGCAGGAAATGAAGTATCAAGGAGGGGCTTACTTCTCTTGTTTGATGCAGCTTTTTAAAAATACATCAGCTCAGTGCTTTCAATTAGAGTAAGGATTTGTTATGTAATCTTCCAAGGTGGAGACCTTTGAACTTCTCTAGAGAACAAAAGGATTTTGGATCCAGTGGAACCAAGGCCTTCCCCATCCTACCCTGTCATTGACCTAGGAATCTCCATTTCAGGACTACTGGTGGTGGGAACACTGTTTACAAAGGTCCCTGTGGAGATTTCTGTGGACATAACTATCCAAAGGGGTCCATGTAATTCTGCCCAAACAAAAGGGATGGAAATCTCTCAGCTCATGGGTGGCTTGTGACCCTTCTTGGTTATTTGTAAGTACCCTGAGCCCCCTTCACACTCTCTAAAGCAAAAAGAAAAATTGGTCTAATGTGAGAATTTCTAGTCACCAGTATCCTAGAATCCTGTTGGCGTCTTATACATGTGTAAGCTCCGGCATGGAAGTTCTTGAACATTTTGTCCTAACACAACAACCACATTCAATTCAGGATTGCACAAGTGGAGTTGCACATTTGATACCATTGTGCATGCACATGGACACTGGCAGCTGATGGCTCTCCATATGCTCTTGCTGAAACTGGCTCAGATAAGTAATTCTCAGTCCCATGTTTGCAAAACTGAGATAATAACACAATTCTACCATACACATTTGTTGTACTAGTACTAATGCTGTGAAACACTGTGTTAATTTAAATCACTATTTAAATAATACGTTTTGTAAGAAACATTTAAAAATAGAAACATCCTTCAATGTATTTCATTTTTAAAAGCAAGCTTTGTGCCAGTAACAGGGGAAAAAATCACATTTCTGCCTCCAAAATAATATACAGTATACCCATTAAATAATATAGTTTTAATGTTATGTTTTAACAACCCCAGATTTTTCATTTACTATTCCTACCAGAAGACACAACCCCTCCCCATGTAGAAAGCAAAAATAAAAATGAGATCATTTAGCTTCTATCTCAGCATTCCTTTATTCCAGCCATTTCCTCCATATTTCATTAAAGCCATGCTTTTCTCACTGCCACAGTTAAACTTGCAGCAGTCTCTCTAATATAAATTAGCCTACACACAGATGGTGCTCACCCATTAAATGATAGCTACTAGTCCTTGCTGAAATATTACTGCAGAAAACTTGGCTGCTTCCTCTTTCTTTCCAGGGTTGGGAGGGCACTTCTTAGATTTAACAATACAGATCTATAGCATATCTGACTTCACAGTTTTGTAGGCTTGCAGTTTAGTACACCAAAGGGAGATTCTGAGCTTTGCCATGCCACTGTCTTTTGCTCAGCAGATCAACACTGGGGAACACTCTTTATGGAATTATTAATTAGGATTTGCCATTTACTAGAAACTGATGGAAGCCATTCACTTAGCTATAGATCTGCAGGGCATTGCTAACTGGATAATGTCTCCCATGTGTCATGTAACAGTCAACTATTTTACTTTGCATTAGGGAAAATCCTCTCTTTAGAGTGTAGGATGAAACCTTGACAATACAATAAGGTGCCTTCTTACTGATTTTGCTTCGAATGGGTTATCTAAGAGCATGGAAAAGTTGCTTTTTACATTACAAGCCTCAGAGTTGTCATCCCTATCCTAACTTTTGCTCTCTAAGAAATCTCATTTGATTACAGTGGTACCTCGGGATACGAAATACCCAGGTTACGAAATTTTCGGGATACGAAAAAATCCCATAGGAAAACATTGTTCCGGGTTACGAATGTTTTTTCGGGTTACGAAAAAACTTTTGGTGCTTTTTTCGGCTTTTTCGCACGGAATCGCGGCTTTTCCCCATTAGCGCCTATGGCAATTCGGCTTACGAAGGCTTTTCGGGTTACGAACGGTGCCACGGAACGAATTAATTTCGTAACCCAAGGCACCACTGTATATTGAAGTGCTGAAATTTTACTGTGGCATGTAAGACCTATCTCTTTAAGAGCCAGGCTTAAATTGCAACAGCACTTCCTTCTCCTTTGTGAGTTAGCGGCTATACAGACCATCCCTTTACTGGGCAGATCGGTGCTGTGGCAACCACATGCCGCGGCACCAATCTGGCCTTCATATAGCACAAAAAGGAGCCGGAAAAAATGGCTTTTTTGTGCCCTTGAAGGAGGACCTTACTGCCGCCACACAGCGTGATGATGCCCTGTTGGCATTGCATCATTTAGATGCAGCACCAGAGGTGTGTCATCATGGTACACACTGTGTAGACTGGCATGCACCACAATGGCACCCTGTTGGCAGCGGTAGGGCTTGGAGCATGTGGACGCTCAGCCCTCACCCTGCCCACAGGCCAGCACTTTTCGCCAGTCTGTACAGGGCCTAAGTGTGATTTTCCAGGAAGCTCCAGCTAGAATTGTATAGCATGTCTATGCTCATATGCTTCTGTATAGCATGTCTATGCTCATACGCTTCTGATGATTGTCTCCTTTGACATACTTTAAGAAAGGTTTTGAAGGCATCCTGTCTTCAACCCATTTTAGGCTAGAGCATATGCAATACATTTCATAGCATAACTATTCTCATGCATATCTAAAAAAGCTGAAAAGCAAACACTACATATATTTTTCTAAGCAGGGAATCAGGAGTCAGCACTGTTGGCCATCTGTCAGAGCTCACACCTCAGCAAGGAGTCTGATTCTGACTCTTTGTAATGGTTGAGATGCTCCTCTTGTCATTGTCATTTGCTTCCCCCACTCTATCTGTCTGGCCCAGAAATCTCACCAACAAACATGGATAGCCATTCCTCTATCTGTTTACTTCTTTACTTTTTTTTCAATTGGCAGTTAAATGGGAGGGAGTGGGAAAATGAGGAAAAAATAGGGTGCTGTGCATGGAAAGACAGGAGCCCCCTAAGGATTTCTTGTTTGAAGGCCTCCCCAAACATGAAGTATCCCAGTTATGGGAAATTCTATAACTGCATCACTAACCTAGGTTTGGTTCCATTGGATGGAGCTCACTGAAAGTTCATTGGCCATTTGTAATACTCACAGTTACAATATTTACAAAGTACACAGGTTATGCACAAAGGGAGGAACAGCTTAAACACTACAACAGCTTGTCAAAGTTCACTGCTACAACCAGGACAAAATTTCCAAGGTGTGTTTTCAAAAGGAGAGCTGATACTGAGGCCTATTCAGATGGTGAAAATAATCCAGGATGAATCCTGGTTGAATCTCTGTTGTTCACATGCATCCTGAATGCACCTGATTAAGTTGAGGGGGTGCAAAAAAAACCACCCACTTAACACAGGATAATCAATACTGTTTTTTCCCTCAGATTTTTAAAAGATTCACATCATTGGCAGTGTGAATAATCTATGTCATTTCACCCAGGATAATTTGTGATTAAACTCTGTATGCCTTGAAAGCATTTTGAATACATTTGTATTGTCAACTCTATGTTTATTTCTAATGTTTGCACATGTGAGCAAACAAACTCCCAGATACTTGTAGATGCAGTTCCATAGTGTGAATAACAAACCCAGAATGTGTGAGTGAAGTAATTCACTTTGTTGCGCTAAAAAAATAATATCTGAATGATCCCTGAGGTACAAACAGAAAGAGAGTCAGAAATGCATAAAGGGGAAATGGGACAGAATATGCACCAGAAAGTCAGTGTGACATAGTAGTTTGAGTTGGACAACAACTCTGAAGATCATTTTTCAATTCCCAGCTCAGCCACAAAACCCATTGAGTGACGTTGGGCAAGTCACATGCTCTCAGCCACAGGAGAAGGCAATGGCAAACCTCCTCTGAAGAAATCTTTCCAAGAAAATCCTGTGAGAGAGTTGCCATAAGTCAGCAATGACTTAAAGGCACACAACAGCAAACAGCAACAGCACGCATCAGAAAAATGATGGGGCAAAGTTGGTGGGCAGAAGTTTTACCCGCAATCCCACTTCCCCAAGCACCTGTTTCATCCAAAGATGGTTTTTTTTTTTTTGTATTTGTTTATTTTGTGGGAAATGAAGCAATGGAGAAATCATTCAGATGGTCAAAACCTGACGTTTTACAACTCATACCATTTAGCATAGCAGAGGGCAAGGCCCCAGGCACTGTGAAGCCCCAGCATTAATCAATTCCACCATCCCAGTCCACGTGAATAATAATAATAATAATAATAATAATAATAATAATTTTTATTTATATGTCCTGCCTCTTCCAAAGATTGAAGCAGGATTACAACATTAAAATAATACAATACAGTTTAAGTAATCAATAAAATACTAATACTGAATTATACATCCCTATTAGTTCGTTAAAATCTCCAAATCTTATACCATCATGATTAGGATATGGTCTTAATCATAATCTCTATATCATCATCTCTATGTGAAAGGCTGATGTTGATGGAAGAGGAAGGACGCTTGGTCCCACCATGACACAGACTGATGACATGGACCCATTCTGCAATTTGGATTTTTAGAAGCAAGGAACAGGTTATGATTGCAATCGGCTTACAGCTTTACACTGAGGTAAGTACCATTATGCATGCAGTTGAACTTTCTTGGAGGTTGTACAAAAACAGTACACAATTCTGTGGAGTGCAACCTAGAAAGCTGAATAAGTATAGTCCTCAATGATGGATGGGCTATTGGAGTTACTTTTTGTCCACCCGGAAAGTGCACAACCGTGCCATTATCAATGGATTTTGGCCTATTTCAGTCCTGCTCACGTAAGCAAGAAAGCTGACTAGGCAAGTATTGCATATAGTTTGGCTGGAATCCCAAATAGATTTGGCTTCAGTCCTAACTAAGCACACTTAGTTTTAGGAGTATGTTCTACTTGAAACTGGTGCATTCCACTGAAACCAGTGTAAGATATACTTCTAAATAAATGTGTTTAGAAGATAATCAGAGGCCCCATTCCCATTATGAAAAGCTGATCCTGATTCGAGTTTTATGTCCATAGTTTCCACTGGATATCAATCCTGATCCTCATGTGATCGATTCCAGTGGGGAAAAAACAGAGCAAATGCAAAAGGCCGGGGATATTTTGATAGCTGGGTTTTCAAGGTTTTCCCCAAGGAATCAATTCTGATGCAATTCCAACAGGTGGGAACGCCATTAGAATCGATTCTGTTTCTGTGGGAGGGACAAGTGGCAGAGAGCTGTCACCATCCCCAGAAACACCCTCGGTGCTGATTTTTTAGCAATCTAGCAATTTTTTGATAAGAGATTTTTTTAAAAAAAAAGAAAGAAAGAAAGAAAGGGGGGTCCATCCACCTCCTCCTCCTCCTGGGTCCCCTGGCCTTGTCTCCTCCATCTCCTTCAGTCTCATCCTCCTTCTGGTCCACCACCTCCTTCTCCACTTCTACCTCATCCTCTCTGCTACCTTCCCCGGCCCCTACGCTCCCTCCTCTTCACTTGCTCCGCCACCACCCCGATGCCCCAGGGAAGGCACTCACAACACACACACTCCTCAAGTGTTGGAAACCCCCCGGGGTGCGTCCCTCCGCCATCCCCCGCCCATGGATGGAGAGGGCGTATCGGTGGGCCGCCCCTTGGTCCACGAGTCTCCCGTGTCCTTCCCCTATCCATGTCTGTAGGGTCCAGTGCACCTGAGGGAGCCCAGGGGGAAGGCTGGCCACCGTGGCCTGAAAAGCAGGGCCCGCCACTGGAGTGTCCTCCGGAGCTGCTCCGCCTCCCCCAGCCCAATGGGAACCACAAGGATTCCAATCGATAAAAATCAATTCCAAAACAATCCCTTTTCATAGTAAGAATGAGGGGCCTTTTCGATTGATTTCTGTAGCAAGGTGGAGCCGAATTGTAACACGGGGCATTCCACCAGTGAGAATGGGCCCAGAGTTTGTCTGATCCTTTTAAAATATTTTTTAAAATGGCAATAGCATGTCCATTAAATGATATAAGAACTTCTAAAATCATAAGGCAAAATAAACCAAAGCTATCTAATATCTTCAAAAAACCCTTCTGTATTCTTCTTCCTGCATATTTTTAAAACAGCCCCTAAGGCATGAGCTTTGTCATAGCCAAGCTGAAATGGACAAAACTTCATTTTCTTTGGTCTAATCGTGGAACTATTTTTCATCCTACAAAAACTGGTAAATAAATGTCAATTCAAAAAGGAGTTGCAGTATATATTCTTGTGCCATTGGAGTTCAGAGGTTTTAGATTTATTTTGCTTTTGCCACTTGAGATCATAACAGCTTTTGGGTTATTCTTAGGGCTAAAAAATAGCTCCCAAATGCCTACATTTCTTTGTACTATATTAGCACTGTGCAACATTCAGTCAAACAAATAAGACCTTTTTTAAAAGAATCAGATTTATTCAGAGAGTCTACCATAGCACATTTTGTCTCTTGAATCACAAAAATATTTTGAAGCACAATGGATGTTTTGACTTGTTTGCTGTTCTTCCAAACATTAAACACGCATTTATCTTGTATTTTTAAGAGCTGTACCCACAAGCTGCTAAGTAGATGCAGAGACATATGGCCATTATTTCATGATTTTAAAAAAAGCAACCTAAAGAATTCCGCTTGACCATATGCATATATAGAGCTCAGTAGTATTGTCAACAGAGCAATTAAAGAAAATACACATTCAAGAAATGCTGCTGCAGATGGACATTATGAGTCATTTGTACTGTTGGAAAAAGCCCCGTTGACAATTTGCCAAGGACATTCTGGGTTTTGTTGCATGCTTATCATAGAAAACTGCAATTGGACAACTGGTGAGATACCAAGCCAAAAACAACCCATTAACCTTACTTGATGGTCTCCCAATTGATTTGCAACTACGGGAAGGCTGATCTTTCAAGTCCATTTCTGCAGACTCCCTCCTTTTCACATCTTTATATATGTTCAGTGGCATCTGGTAGTTTCCAAGTCAGTGAAGCAGTAGCTCCAAACATCACTCCAAACTACTGGATCACTCTAGCTGAGGAATACATTTCCCATTAGAGGCTCAATTTGCACCAAGACGTCTTTCTTAAAGCCTGTGGGGCCTAATTGGTTTTATCCAAACCTATACATGCATTATGGGTTTTGAAAAGTTTGAAAAAACATTTCAACTATTTTTATTCATCTTGTTTTAATTTGTCAAACTGTTTAATAAAGCTTATGTCTGTTTTCCTATATCTTTCCTTAAACTGATTTTATTGTATGCTGCCTTCAGATTATATGGTATAGGTTGGGATATATTTTAATAAATAAACAAACAAACCATACTCTTAACTCAAATAATGCTATCTCAGGTTCTGAGACCTATGCTTCAAACAGTTGCATCACCTTGAATATCTCCTTTAATTCAGATACAACCAGCAGAGATTTAGCACCCAGTTGGCATAGGAGCCAGTTGTTACAACTAAGCCAATTATTACTCCATTTTTATTCCGTTTATTTATATCCCACCTTCCTCCCAGTACAGAGATTCAAGTTGGCTAACAAATCTAAAACAGTCCAAGTTAAAACAGTATCAAGCATTAAATATGCAAAGTTTAAAAACAATTAAACAATTCAAACAATTAAAAACATTACATTATTAAAATTTAAAATTCTTTAAAACTCTTTAAAACAAAAACAAAACAGCATACATGTCATCCGAAGGCCTGGTGGCATAAAATGTCTTTACCTGCCATTAGTAGGACAGCAGTGATGGAGCCATCTTGGCCTCTTTAGGGAAGCAGTTCCAAAGCTTGGGAGCAGCCACTGAGAAGGCCCTCTCTCTTGGTCCCACCAAACGCACCTGAGAGATTGGTGGGACAGAAAGAAGGGCCTCTCCCGATTATCTTAATACTCTGGGGGCTCATACAGGGAGATACAGTCCTTCAAATAGCCTTGACCCAAGTTATATATGGCTTTATAGGTCAAATTCAGCACTTTGAATAGTGCCCAGAAACAGACTGGCAGCCAATTGAGCTGTAGCAGCAATGGAGTTGTATGCTCCCTGTAGCCAGCTCCAGTTAACAGTGTGGTTGCAGCTTTTTGGACCAGCCACTTTTATTTTATTTTATTTGAATAATCATTTCCTTGCCAGTGCTGCACATTGGTTTGGGAGTGCCATTTGCAGAGTGGGTAGGAAAAGAGGGAGATACAGAAGTGTTTTTGTGTGTAGTATGCACAATGTTTGAGGAGGATCTAAGGCTATTTAAGGCTGTTCCTCTTCATGTTCAGGTCTCTTTCTCTTCAGCAGCTCTCTTCCTAACCCTCCAATTCTGTGCAAGGTTAACTAGTCATCCAAGACTCATAACATAAAAGTTATTAAACAGTTTTACAAGTAGCAATTTTTGGTTCATTTGGAGTATGCACAGATGTGACAGGGCCTCCTCTCAAATCTTGGATCACCTTTATCTATTATCCACAAAAGGCCCCTAGCTACTGAGACCTGACCTGCATTTACCTTATTAACACTGTCTTGGTCCCAAGTGTCCCACAAACCAGTTCAATGTTCAGGTAGCATGCTTCCTTTTGTTTATAGTTTATAGAAATCACTCAGACAAAGACATCTACTGTAAAAAAAAATGAACAGCAACTTTATTAAACAACATTAAAAAAGAAAGTATCGTATGTCGGACTTCAGGCTTAGTGTAGTTACATTAACAATAACAATTTCAGGATTTTTAATATACTAATCTATACCCTATTCTCTCACTCTCAGTAGGAATATCAACCACACTTGTCTAGTCTAACTGAATCGCAGTCTCCTCTGGACTAACTGAACTGAACTCCCTTTCCTGTCAGAATCTTTATCTTATCGTAACTGGAAACTCTCTGTCTCTTTCTGTTCGACAGTGGAACAAACTCCCTTGGAGTTTAGTGGAATCTCCTTCCCTGGAGGTCTATAAACAGAGGCTTGATGGCCATCTGTTGAGGATGCTTTGATTTAGATTTCCTGCATGGCAGGGGGTTGGACTGGATGGCCCTTGCAGTTTCTCCCAACTCTATGATTCTATGATTCTTCAGCCTCTTCCTCAGACACACACCTGTTTTAATACATTCCAGTCCCCCCCAGTCTTTCTGAATTGAGACTGGTTTCCAGGAAAACAGGTCTACCTAGCAACTCTGTCACAATGGGTTTGCTTCTCTCTACTCCCTAAAATTGGTATATTTGCCCTAATCTGGCAGGCTTTAGGCTTTTAGCTTGGGGTAGGTTGCCAATCAGTTCCCTCTGAAGATCATTCCCATTTGATTTGAAAAACCGTGGCCTTAGTACAACCAAGTGTTTGCATATATCTCTTTATATCTTGTCTCTCTCTGCAAAATAAAATAAAAAAATAAATAAAACTGCATGTATTTTTGTGTGCATTTTTCAAATCGATGTGTCCGTGTTGACAAAATCATGTTTACATGCTTGCATGTGTTATATTTTTGTTCATTTTTTCCCGACTGTGTGTGTGTGTGTTATCAAATGCAATTTTGCTGTTGTACTTGTTCCTCAGAAGACATCACAAGCCTATAGTCAGTCCACAATGAAGAGATCCAGAAAATCTGTCTGTAAAAAAATGACTCAACTTGATCAAATGTCTCATATATCCCTGTTCATAACCACTGTGTTACCAAAGAGCTAGGCAGGCGTTAACACAAAATGTTTTATCAAGTGGCCCACTATTTATAGCCAGTGCACTGCATTCAGCTTGACAAGTCAAAAATTATGCAGCTCTATGCTACGGTATCCTTTAAAACAAAGCAGTCTTCATGGCCTGATACTAACATCATCTTTAATCAACTTCTGTTGGTGCCACTACTACTGTTTAATTTGCATTGACATTCACAGTTACCAAATAGTTCCCTGATGGCATTCCACAAACCATAAATTTAAAAGAAAATGCTGTTCTTTTGAGAATTCCTCTATACTCTATACTTTCCCTCTGTCCTCAGGAATAAAAACATACATAAATATAATTGTAAAAGACATCTTTTAGGAATGAGTGGGTTTGGCTGGGAGATTATTGGGCATAGTTGCCATTTGGAAACTGAATCACATACATTTTGAAAGCTATTATAGGCTAGTAGATAGCAGGGATGTCAAAATCACCCAGATTCATTATTGTCACATTTCTCAGGATGCCACAAGCAGCCTAGTCCCATCCAGATTCTATACCTGATTCTGAGACTTCTTCAATAAATTTATACATTTATGGGAAATTTGGTGCATATTGTCCTAATATATACATTTTATGTGTTTTTCATTTTGTGTGTTTTCTTTTCTGTACATTTTCTCCATTAAGAAAAGTGTATTTGTTTGTATTTAGTGTAGTTGCATATAGTCCCATGCTTGTGGTTTCCACCCAATGAAGAGGATAAAAAGATAAGCAAGCAGTTTCATTAATAGCCTTGCAGACCACAAACTGGATGGACTCATTAAGGAAAAACATGATCAATATGGCTGTATTTCCTATCCTTAGAGTACAACACATTGAACCAGCATGGTGCTGGAGCAGTCCTTCTGCCTAGCCACATTTGAAGATTATTTTGAGCCTAGAGAAGAAGCTGCATTGGGGTAAGCAAAGTTCAGTCCACATGTGATCCTTGGAACTGCAAAATGCAACCCCTGAAGTCCCCAGACTGCAAAATCAACATCATCATCATCATCATCAGGCTTTTCCTGCCAAGGTCTGGTCAGGTTGACTAGTCTAGCTGCAAATGTGGTATACTTCCCCTGCCCCCCCCCCAAGCCATCCACCACTACCCAGATATCCTCAAAACAAAACAAAACGGCAGAAGTAACTGTGGTGCAAGTGATTTGATTGCACATTTGTGTATCTGGGAGCCAGTATGCTATGTCAATGAAAGATACAACACAACACATTTTGGAGGTTAAAAGACCACACCTCTTGATTGATTACACCTGCAGTTAGTTGGCACATGCATGAGCTGGGATCCAGGCATTGGCCAGCTTGCCTGCTGGCTGATTAAACCAAACCCTCAGACCTCTGCCAATGAATAGAAATGGAGCACTGGGGACCTGCCCGACTGGCAGTCCACCCAGGCATGAACCCCAGCACCTCCACTAGAGTGGGAGTGTTGGAAATGCCACCAGCCCCCTACCTAGGTTGGCCATTTCTGGCACGCACCCCTCACAAGGTTACAGAAGGGGGACCCCCCCCCCTCCCATCTGTACCCTTTACAGAGTACAGACACCTTCCCCGGATCTCGAGCCCATGCTCCACCCACATAGTTCTGGGAAACATAGAAACATATAAGAAAGCAGGGAGGGTGGGTAGGTGGGTCAGTTCTGGAAAGCGTCTGGCCCAGGAGGCCAACCACATGGCAATTTATGCCACTGCCTCAGACCTGATTGAAGACTGCATGGTGCAGTCTTAGTCAGGTACACCCAGTATGCAGCCAATCAGGTGCAAGTAAGCAGCTGACAGCCCCAGGCCCGGGCCCTCCTCTAGAATGCTAGACCAGAAGCCATAGTGGCCACCTACATGCTCCGCTCTGGCCCCAGCCCCCCAAACTTGGCCGTGAGTAAGTATCCACAACCCCAATTGTTGCATATGGAGACATGTTGCTCTTGCTATTGAAAATTTTCACACTTGCCTGCATCGCTGGTAAATTGCCCTCCAAAAGTTGCTAAAAGGAAAATAAGCCTCTCTGTCTGAATGCTGGGAGCCCTCATTAATTGTTATGGAAGTGGAGCTCTCTGTAGTGTTCTTCAGTCGTTGCAAGGAAAGCAGGGAAGCAAGGGAACACTATTATTAATATTATATTAATATATTATATTATTTATATAATATTAATATAATATAATATAATACAAAATTAAATACTATTGATAATAATGATCAAAATCCTGCATCATCAGATGTAGTTAGGAACACTTTTATTTATTTCATTATATATTTTTTAATTTCTATGTCACCTTTCTCGCAGAAAGGGACCCACCAACACACATTAAAAACTTATTACAATTAAACAATTACATTTCACATAAAAACAAAATAAAATTACAAACATTATTGAAACCACAAAAAAGCACTATACCCACTTCATTCTTGTTGTAATCCTGCTTCAATCCCTTGGGAGAAGCGGGAAATATAAATAAATTTTATTATTTTATTGTTATATAAAAACACCACATAAAAAAGCCATCCCACTTTTTTTCTTACTCCTTGCTGCTACAAATAGTTGTCCCAATTTTACATTCTTTAGATATTTTACATCTTTTTCTCTAATATGTTTTTCTTGTATTAAAACCCTGCCTGAATAAAACTGTTTATGCTTGCTGACAGAAGGCAAGCAGGGAGGGGGCCAGCTTTGCTTCCCATAGAAGAGGAACTGTGCATCATATCCTGACCTCTCTCCCCAAACCAGTAGCTTCATCAAGCAATGGGGGTCTATTCTGCTGATAATCTGGGCACAGCAGGATGACGTTTCCAGCCCACTTCCACCAGCAATCTCTGATATGACATCAGAAACATCATAACTCCTCAGCACACCAGAGATTGCTAGGTAGCAATCACTAACACAACCAACCTCCATCACTTGATGTGGCTGCTATATGTTAAGGGAAGTTTGGGGGAGGGCATTTACACTCATTGAAATAGCAACATGATAATAAACATGAATATCAAAGAATCAAAGAATATGTAAGTTTTACATATTCATAATTTCTCAAAAGGATGACAACCAATAATTTCAGAAACTGTTGAGAAGCAAGGGGCAATAAGCCTCAGAAAATGTAGAAGGGATAGACTTTTGTAACAAAATCCCTTACACAAAAACAAGACAGACAAATCAAGGCTTTCCTTAAAAGAAAGGTACACAGGGCCCTGGCAAAACAGACCAGCAGCTTCAGCCAGTTTGGGAGCAGCATGTGGACGTGGCCTTCAGATGATACATGGCCCAATGCCAACCCCAAGCCAGTCTCATGCTGCCTGCCTGCCTGCCCGCCCAGATGACGAGCAGCATTGTAGTGCTCTGGCAGTACAGTGTTTACACACTGCATTCCGCAGGAGCTCTGAAAAGCCGTCGCTGTGTCAGAAAAGGCATCCTTTTTTTTGCCCCAAAATGGAGCATCATTTTGCTGCTCCTTTTCGGGCTGGAAAAATGCTGGAGCAGGGCTACGGTATCTGTTTGCTGTGGCACCATTCCAGCATTCAAAAGGACAGCATCAAGCCGTCCCTTTAGGGCCATCTGTTCCAGCCCTTACTTTACTTATTTAAAAGCATGATATGTGAGTGTGTGAAAATGTACACCAATTTGCATAGTACACTTATGTGTAAACTCCCCATCACCACATCATCTTTTTTCTCTCTGTTAAAGTTTGTTCCAAGACTTCAGACTCAATGTAGACCTACCTATATTCATATATTGAATGTGTTGCACAATGCCCCAAGCATTGTGGACACAAAGCTGCCCTGACTTTCCCCAGTAGCTGCATGTTTCAGAATAACACCAGGCACCTGTCTACACAACATCCCACTGTGCCACCAGTGATACCAATTGCTCCCTCTAAGGCCCAGTGTTAATCACCTGGCTGGGTGCCTTATTATGGCCTCAGAGGAGTGACGTCTGCTGCCACCAGTGGTGGCAGGTGGCACAGTGGAACATTGTGTAGAAGTCATGTGACGTTGTTCTGCAGTGCTCCATTTTTTCTAGGAAGAGCCAAAGCAAAAGGTGTGTATAGCCCTGGGATTTAGTTCTAACGGTACTTTGGTGCAGGCTGCAGTTTGTTCTTAGAATGCATGTGTCCAGCTGTGAGAATGGATCGATTAAAATTTTCTGTGTCTGATCCAGAGGAGAAGAGAGGAACATTCCAAGGTCAAGGAAGATAGACAGGTCCCAGATCTGCACCTGGAGGTTGTTAAGCAATTAACTGAAATGCCACCTTGCCCCTCTTTTTGGTGCAGATCAAGAGACACAGGATGATATCATCTCTATTAAGTAGTGCCGAATGTTACACTATATAAGAGGCTAGGCGACAAGGAATTAGGACCCTGCAGACCAGTCTGCAGGGACACTCTGTGCATGTGTGAATATATTGCTATGTGTCTTGCCTTGCAGGCATTTATAAGTATGTGTATTGGGGGGGGGTCTCTGCCTACAGATGCGCAGAGACTCTGTGTGTCTGGTTTCTCTCACTCTGACAGATTAAGCTAGAGTGTGTGATTGCTTCTCTGGTTTTTTCTTGCTTTGCCTCTGTACTTGGTTTTTACTTACTGGTTGGGATACTTACTTGTTGGTAACAAGAGGGTAGAATGGTGAGTGTATGCTTTTATTTCTTTATTCTCCTAAATAAAAGCCCTTTCAAGACCATGCCCAACTGATTGTTGCCTCAGCTTACCCTCCAAACCCACAGGTGCTTAACAATTGAATAGTTGTGGACATCTCTAAAATGTGCATTAAAACAGAGATGGCCCAGATTTGGTGCAAGATTTCCTTTCCATGTGTAGGCAGTCTATCGTTGACTTGGGCCTTTGACCCTGCATTGTCTGGACAGGGCGACACAAGGGTGGGGGAAAACTGAGCCATTTGGCCTGTGTAGATGTGTCCTTAGTCTCTTGCACTATGATAAATAATTTGCCCCGTATCTGTAGCATGAGTTAAAATAATAAAATAATGCTACTTACAGTCTTAATTAAATTAGGTGTTAAAAATGAATGAAATGGTCAGTGCTGTTGCTTTGTGGACATGTAATCACAGCATATACAATAATGAGCCTACTGTGGTGCTTACTAGTGCATTCACTGGAGCCAATAAAAAAAGAATAGCATTTAAAATTCTATAACCAGATTTCTGAAATATTGACGACTCATACACTTGTGGGTAAGCAGTTAAGTTATGACCATTGAACCATTCTGTGGATTCACAGTGATCTATATAGCACTGAGAATGGACAAAAGTGTATTAACTTAAAAGAACACTTTGAACAATAAGATACTATAGAACATGAATTACATTATATTACTTTGTGCCT